>NW_022300975.1:2054730-2122982 GCF_002776525.5 Piliocolobus tephrosceles
AAAAAAAAAAAAAAAAAAAAGAATGCTCCTCAATGAGTCTGTGTGGCTGCTGTTACCAGATTATCAAAAGCAATGATATGGATGGAGAGATTAGAGGGCCTCGAGTGGCCAATGAGGGTTTTATGGAGAGAGGACAACTTGCAACTGGACAAGCTGGTACTGGACAGTAATGGCCTCAACAAGTCTCAGACCTGGAGATGCATATGTAGTTGGGATGGACGGTGTAGGACTATGAGACTGCCAGTGGGTGGGGCTGGGTGACAGGAGCAGTCTGCAGGTAAAAAGGAGTAAGCCGTGTGGGAACCTGACATGAGAAAAAGTGATGCTTTAAGCATTTATGTTGCATGTTATGTGTGTAAAGGGCATGGAAAATTGGGCTAACCTTTACTTATAGCTTTCTTAAAATGGGCCATTCCCTTTTTTTAAAAAAAAAAAACTAACAACAGCAACTACTTCCCATTTCTACTTCTACAGAGACAACCTCTTGCAACAATATTAACAAGTTCTAGCTAGGCATGGTGGAGTGCATCTGTAGTCCCCGCTACTTGGGAGGCTGAACAGGGAGGATCACTTGAGCTCGGTAGTTTGAGCCCAGCCTGAGCAACATAGTGAGATCCTGTCTCAAAAAAATAAAAATAAAAATAAGTGGCCTGTTCTTTTGATATTTACCTGTGTATCTCTAAATAGCATGCTTGTATTGCTACTTCCTGATTTTATCTAGGCATTATCTATTAACCTCCCACTGTAAGAGAGGATTTACCTAGCTTTTTTCTCTGCTTCTATCATATAATCACAGTCTTCTCATCCCCCACCCTCAATGTTGGTTTATTATAATTTTAGTTATGACAGTATTCAGTATTTACTTTATAAGACTTTATAAACACTGTTCAACTTATACCAAGTCATCAACTATTATTTTTCTTTTTCATGTACGACTATTTCCCCTAAGATTAATAATTGACTGCTTAGTTTTTTATGTGTATTACTATCACTGAATATTTGCTTGGTTTTCTGTGTTCACGTCACTCTGTTAACCCCAATCTCAAAGTGCTGTCCTCTCAGTTCCATTGTCCTGATAAAGTCTGCTTGGGGCTTTCTCCTGTGCTACAGCTCACACTCCTGCTTCCATGGCGGTGTTCAGCTGCCATCCTGGGATCTGCCCTTGCCATCATCTTGGTGATTCCCTTCCCCTCTCTTCTGTGTCATCTCTGAGATCCTAGATACCATGTCTTCTTCTGTAGCTTGCTCTCTCTTCTTGGTACAGCATGTTCTCCAGTGACTTCGTGAGCAATCCCTTGCTCATAGGGGACAAAATATCTGGAGACCTCACATGCATTAAAAGGTTTTTATTCTACCCTAACACGTAATGGTAGTTGGGCTTGATATTATTTCTAGGTTGGAATTTATTTTCCTTCAGGGTTTCAAAGGTTTTGTTTCATTATCTAATTTCTAGTGTTGTTATTGAGAAGTCTCAAGCCATTTAATTACTTAATCTTATATGTGACCCATTCTTTTTTTTGTTTTTTGTTTTTTTGTGTGTTTGTTTTTGCCTTTACTCTTTGAAGGTCAAAAGAATCTTCTTTGTCCCAGTATGCTGATTTCAATGTTTTGCCTTTGTGTGGCCTATTCACATCCATTGTGCTGGTCACTTGTTGGGTCTTTTTGATTTGGAAACTCATATTCTTCAATTCTGGGATAATAATTTCTTGTAATAACTGATGATTTTCTTTTATTCATATTCTCTTTTCTATCCTTTTGTAACTCCTGTTTTTTAGCTATTGTATTCTGGAAATGGTTCTCTAATTTTCTTAGCCTTTCTTTCCTGTTTTCTGAGTTTTATATTTTTGTTTTATCTTCTGGGAGATGTTCTGATATTTATTTTTGAACCCTATTGTTACCAGAAAGGGGTCTGATCCAGACCCCGAGAGAGTTCTTGGACCTTGTGCAAGAAAGAATTCAAGGCGAGTTCATGGAGTGAAGTAAAAGCAAGCTTATTAAGAAAAAAGTAAAGGAATAAGAGAATGACTACTCCATAGGCAGAACAGTGGCCTGGGCTGCTCAACTGAGTATACTAATAGTTACTTCTTGATTATATGTGCTAAACAAGGGGTTAATTACTCATGAGTTTTCCAGGAATGGGGTGGGCAATTCCAGGAACTGAGGTTTCCTCCCATTTGTAGACCATATAGGGCAACTTCCTGACCTTCCCATGGCTCTTGTAAACTGTCATGGCACCGGTGGGAATGCCTGTTAGCGTGCTGATACATTATAATTAGCATATTATGAGCAGTGAGGATGACCAGAGGTCACCATCTTGGTTTTGGCGGGATTTGACCAGCTTCTGAGTGAATCTGGGTCAGCAAGGTCTTTGTGACCTGTATCTTGTGCCCACCTCCTATCCCATCCTGTGACTAAGAATGCCTAAAATGGAAATGCAGCCCGGTAGGACTCAGCCTTATTTGACCCAGCCCCTGTTCAAGATGGGGCTTTCTCCTGTGCTACAGCTCACACTCCTGCTTCCATGGCGGTGTTCAGCTGCCATCCTGGGATCTGCCCTTGCCATCATCTTGGTGATTCCCTTCTGTCACTCTGATTCAGAGTGTCACTCTGATTCAGAGTGTCACTCTGATTCAGAGTGTCACTCTGATGGAGTCACTCTGATTCAAATGCCTCTGATACTTTCACTGAATTTTTTTCTGTAATCATATTCTTAATTTCCAAGAAGTCTTTCTTATTCGCTGAATGTTTCTTTTTCAAGGATGTCTCATTCTTGTTTCATGGATGCAGTATTCTCTCTTATAACTCTGAAGATATTAACAGTAATTGATTTTTACCCTGTTGAAATTTTCATCTGTTTTTTTTTTTTTTTTTTTTTTGAGACGAAGTCTTGCTTTGTCGCTGGGGCTGGAGTGCAGTGGCCGGATCTCAGCTCACTGCAAGCTCCGCCTCCCGGGTTTACGCCATTCTCCTGCCTCAGCCTCCGGAGTAGCTGGGACTACAGGCGCCCGCCACCTCGCCCGGCTAGTTTTTTTGTGTTTTTAGTAGAGACGAGGTTTCACCGTGTTAGCCAGGATGGTCTTGATCTCCTGACCTCTTGATCCGCCCGTCTTGGCCTCCCAAAGTGCTGGGATTACAGGCTTGAGCCACCGTGCCCGGCCTATTTTCATCTTATTTTTATGGTTTCTGTTTACACTGAGTTGCTTTGTTTATAATTGTTTGTTCTGTATTATCATATTATAGGCTTTTCTTAGATGGCTTTTCTCCTGAATACTTTAAAGATTAGTCCAATAAAATGCTGAGTGGGAGCTCTGAGAACGTGAGTGGGGCCTGGCTGCTGTGACTGTCATAATCATGTGATCTAACTGAGCTTTTTTTATGGGGGAATCCTTAATGTAACTGTCTTTGCGTCTTTCCTTCTGGGTTGGTCAGATTTTTCGAGAAAGACTCCTAGTCTTCTGCCTCCAGGCCTACTTGTCAGCTTCTGGGAGACAAATGGGAGATGAGATCTGAGGTTCTCAGCTTCTGTGAAGTGTACTTTCATTCAGTCTATCTAATCTCAGTAAGGTGCCCCCAACAGCAGTGCCTGGTATGTCTTCCAGTCTAGAAATCCATTGTTCTACTCTTTCCAGAGAATAAATATCCAGACCCTGGGGGCTGAGGAGGAGCCAGATGGGGATATAGATGCTACTTCTAGTTCTCCTCTCCCCCTACCCCAACTCTAGAGTTAACTCCTGCCATCCGTCCCTGAGCATTTCACCGTAGGAATTCTGAATTGCAGATCAGGCTGGCTCTTCTTTCTGGCTTGGGTTTTAGATTGCTCTTGCCTGTGCTGTCATCTGCTTTTCAACTTTTAAAATGCTGATTCTGTTGTTTCCTCTGCCATTCTACCCTTCAAGAGGGAGTTGAAGTACATTCCATCTGTTCCCATATTCCACAATGGAGTATTTTAAAATACAATCCTGTCTATACACATTTGTTATGTGTCTCTTATACAATTAGATTGTAGGAGGAAAATGAACTTTTAACTCAAGTGTTTTGTAATTTGTCTAGATGAAGAGTGGAATGAAATAGATAAGACAAAAGAATAATGTTTTTTGTGTATTTTATAATAAATTGATGTGTTTTTTTTTTAAATAGGTTGTAGTTCCAATACCCTCATGGTTAATAAGAACCAGAGAATCTGTCACAGATGATCCCCAGAAATTCGCAGTGGAATTATCTATAATTTACAAATACTCACCATTTAAAACTGAAGCCGAATTGATGCAGCAGTTTGATGTGATCTACGGAAAATGTGGTAAGATCATCAAAACTCTGACAATTTGAGGGAAGTATTTGTTTTCAGTGTCTTGTGAAAGACACTGTACATATGTTTTCTTTTTTTTTTTGCTCTTATAATCTCATGTGGATTCACGCTGGGGACAGTCATTTATTTTATCCATGTGAGCTTTGTCTTAAGAGCATCCAAACATAAATTATTGTAAATCCCTGACCCTGGGAGAAGGATGTGTACTTGCATGAGCTTGGTGAAACTGGGTGAGAAGAGGATGATACAGGCTATGACCACAGGGACTCCACAGTCACTGCACTAGATAGCAAAGTTAGGAGACACTTACTGCATCATTTGAGATAGGGTGGTAACAGGTATGTAAGAGAGTTAGCAACTTATGAAGTAATGAATTCATGTCTCTGTGGCAAAGAGTTAGCAAAAGCATTGCAGATATTCTTCTCCAGATTAACAGATCTTTTCCCTCATTCTTTCCACTTCCACCAACTTTCTGTAACATGTCGAATGCACTGTGTCTACTGACACAGTTGATCCAGGATTTAGACACAGACATTTAGGCTTGAAAGCCCATGTTCTTAGCTACTATGCTATTCTCCCTTGTGTTTAAAACTACCAAAAAGTATAATTAGTTGTCCTCTTAATTTCTCTGATGATCCTGTTTGACTTTGTATCATAATCAACTGGAAATAATGTGGACTTTTTTGTTAACTGTGCCTTGGAGCAGGGGTCAGCAAATTATGGTCTTGGGTCAAATGTGGCCCCCTACCTGTTCTTGTAAATCAAGTTTTATTGGAACGCAACCACACTCATTCATTTATGTGTTATCCGTTGCTGTTTTCATGCTTCAGTGGCAGAGCTGCACTGTGAATAGTTGCAACAGAGACCGTATGGCCTGCAAAGCCTGAAATATTTACTGTCTGGCCCTTTGCGGAAAAAATTTACTAACACCTGCTATAGTGTATGAAAACAATACTTCTTATTTGTACAATATTTAAAAACCCTTCTTTGTTTTTATATGTGTTAAATTTAGTACTACCAATGAGAGCTTTACCTATAACACAAGCTTGGCTCAGGCTCTTAACGAATTTCATAATGCAAATTATGAAAAAAGTGCCAAAGTTTAAAAATCCACATTGAAAGACTTGTAATGAATTGAATAGTAATAAGAGGCACCATACTGTAGAAACTCAGCACTCTTTGGCAGGGAGTGAAACTTGCTATAAGACATATCTTGGTTTAGCCAAAGACTTAGCCAAACATACTATTTCCTGAAGTACAAAAGAAAATATTATAACAGATTCAGTTCCATAGATGAGATGATAGCACAATGACTAGCACTTAGTGTATTTAAAATACTGACAAGTCAAACATCTATTTTTTCTACCAGGTACTTTGCTGGTTATTTATAACTTGAAGCTTCTGCTTAATGGCGAACCAGAGTTGGATGTTAAAACTGACAAAGAGGATATACTGATGGCTGGAGCTCTGGAGGAGTATGTGTGTGTTTGACAGAATGTTTTTCAACAATGGTGGTGAGCTAGAGTTAGGAGCCCTGCGTCCTGGCTCCAGGTCTGAGGTCGCTGGGCTTTAGCACTGGGACAGTTCATCTTATCCTAGTTACTGATAAAGTTGGGCTAGACCAGTGGTTTCCAAACTTCAAGCCTCAGAGTGACCTGGGATGTTTCTTGAGAAGTACAGGATCTGGGGCCTCATTTTGACCTACTAAGTCAGAATGTCCAGATATCAAGCCTAGGAATCAGTCTTTTTCAAATGTTCCCCAGATGATTCAGAGGTGCCAGCATGTTTAGGGACCACTGGAATATAAGACTTCTAAAACGTTCTAATACCTTGACTCCTAATTTATAGATATTAAAACTAAAAAAAACCTGCAGAGTTTATTACTCATTAGATCATTAAAAATGGACAGACATCAGGAGAGTGTGAAGCAAAAAGGAATATGACCAAATGCCAATTTTATCATTATTTTCTGCATGAAAAAGTGTGGAGAAAGAATGAAATAGTGACAAAAGCTAGGTTTCTCTAAAATCACATTTTTACTTAAAACTTAGCTTGAGCCTGCAGTTTTTTAGTCTCAGAACACTGCAGCTAGAAGAGATTGTAAAGGTAATTTAATCCAGGGCGATTTATTTTGTATTTCAGTGTTGTACAATAGAAATATAACGAGAGCCACAACAAGGGACAAATTTAATCTTAAATTTTCTAGTATAGCCACCTTAAGAAAAGTAAAAAGAGGCCGGGCACGGTGGCTCAAGCCTGTAATCCCAGCAGTTTCGGAGGCCGAGACGGGCAGATCACGAGGTCAGGAGATCGAGACCATCCTGGCTAACACAGTGAAACCCCGTCTCTACTAAAAAATACAAAGAAAAAACTAGCCGGGTGAGGTGGTGGGCACCTGTAGTCCCAGCTACTCTGGAGGCTGAGGCAGGAGAATGGCGTAAACCTGGGAGGCGGAGCTTGCAGTGAGCTGAGATCTGCACTCCAGCCTGGGCGATAGAGCAAGACTCTGCCTCAAAAAAAAAAAAAAAGAAAAGTAAAAAGAATAGGTTAAGTTAATTTTGATAATGGTTTTATTTAATCCAATATATCTAAAATATTGTCATTTAAATTTCAATATGAAAAATATTGATGATTTTTTTTTGAGATGGAGTCTAGCTCTGTTGCTGAAAAATATTGATGATATTTTACATTCTTTTTTTTTAATACAAAGTCTTTGAATCCAGTGTATGTTTTGCAACATACAGCACATATGAATTTGGACTGATGCCCAATAGCCACAGGTGGCCAGTAGCTACCATATGGTTTTAGACTAAGGTGTTAAGACCCACGTAGACATGTCGGGTTACAGAGAACTTCTTTTGCTTTTCCCAATGAGGTGAAATTTAGAAATTTCCACAGTTAGCAAATAACTATTTGATAACACACTTTTAGGTGATCTTCTCTCCTTATTTCTGATGTATGTTTTTTCTCATATTCTAACATGTGGAATTCCTAATCTACACAGAAATGGAGGGCTTTTTCTTTTTTCTTTTGGAAAAAAATATTCAGCCTAATGGCTGTTCCACAAATGCCGGGAACCCCTGTGCCAGCATTAATATACCAGTGTCAGAAAGGAGTCCCAGAATTATCAACATCTCCATTACTGTCTTCCCTTTTCCTGCTGCCTCTGCCCTTCTAGTTGCCAGCTGGTTCCAAAACCGATATTTCATGCTATTTAAAAGCATTTTGAAACAGTTATCTGTCAGAGTGCCTTGGCATTTCTACACTGGCATTAGAAAACAATACATTATTAGAGGGATAATTTGACAGCTACATCTTTGGAAAGATGTTCTTGCTGTTTCCAGATTGTGTAATGAAGCCAGAGCTTCTCTAGCCATTTAGGCAGTTAATTATAAAATAAAGAAAATGAATGAGACCTAAAACATGTACACTTTCACTTTGGCACATAGATCACACTGGATTTTCTAATTTGTTTTTCAGCAAAATTTTGTTTTAGTTTAATCACAAGAAAAGCCTTTAAAGACAGGGCTGGGATTTATAAGGAAGAATCAGTGTAAAGAGGATTCATAATTTCTGAACCAAGGGTGCTGTACATTTCACGGCCTCTGACACGAGTACTGTGATGATGCCAAGAAGGGATAGCATCACCATTCCCCACCTCCTTGGGGGTAGCAGTGCCTCTGTAGTTTTCTTCTGTAAAAGATTTGCCCTTAATTCCACTTCATTATTGATTTTGACCTACTGTTTCCTCCCCATCACTCCCAAGCTCCCTTTAAACTTAGAACATACATTTTCTCTCTCTCTCTTTTTTTTTTTAAGGTGGAGTCTGATCCTGTCGCCCAGGCTGGTGTGCAGTGGTGCTATCTTGGCTCACTGCAACCTCCGCCTCGTGAGTTTAAGCAGTTCTCATCCCTCAGCCTCCCAAGTAGCTGGGATTATAGGCATGCACTACCCTGCCCGGCTAATTTTTTTGTATTTTTAGTAGAGACGGGGTTTCACCTTGTTGGCCAGGCTGGTCTTGAACTTCTGACTTCAGGTGATCTACCCGACTTGGCCTCCCAAAGTGCTGGGTTTACAGGCATAAGCTGCCGCACCAGGCCAACATATATGTATTTTTAACTTGTTAAAAAATGGTACATAGTTTGCCACACAAGGTTATGGACAATGGTGTGGTCCCGTGGGTTTTAACATTAACACCCAATTACTCTTCAGTAAGAGACTAGAAAAGACATTAATTCTTAGTCCTGAAGGATTAGTTCTGGTCCAAGGTGGATCTTTTTTTTGAGTCCTCTTTCATTTATGACCTCTGATATTTGAACCTCTAATCCGCTGCAATTTGTAATATGACACATTTTGTTGTTGTTGTTTTGTTGTTTTTTTTTTTTTTATTATTATACTTTAAGTTCTAGGGTACATGTGCATAACGTGCAGGTTTGTTACATATGTATACTTGTGCCATGTTGGTGTGCTGCACCCATCAACTCGTCAGCACCCATCAATTCGCATATGACACATTTTTTACCATTTCTTTTCCTGGTGATTATTGTATCCCCTTATCTCTGCTGGATAGGATTCTACAGCTGTCCAAAACAATTTTCAAATCTTGAAACTATATAATTTCCAGGTTTGGTCTTAGATAGAGAGTGCTGCTGATTCTGAAAATAATTTAATTTTCTGTATAGGAATATGAAAATTCAAACTTTCAAGCTTTATTGGCCTCAGGGAAGAGGTGTTTTGGCATTATTTATTTCATATAGTTCTTGTGAATATTTGGCATCATGGTTTTTTGTTTGTTTGTTTTTGTTTTTTTTTTTTTGAGACAGAGTTTCACTCTTGTTGCTGAGGCTGGAGTGCAGTGGTGGTATTTCAGCTCACTGCAACTTCTGCCTCCTGGGTTCAAGTGATTCTCCCACCTCAGCCTGCCAAGTAGCTGGGATTACAGGCATGTGCCACCACTCCAGGCTGATTTTTTGGAATTTTTGGTAGAAACGGGGTTTCATCATGTTGCTCAGGCTGGTCTCGAACTCCTAACCTCAGGTAATCCGCCCACCTTGGCCTCCCAAAGTGCTGGGATTACAGGTGTGTGTCACTGTGCCCAACTTTGACATTAATTTTAAACATAGGATTCAAAACCTTTTATCATTCTGCTTTGGGCTGAGGCACTAACAGCAGTAATCATACCAGTGGCAGGGTCTCCTTTCAATATGACAGTCACGTCAAAAGAATTTCAGTAGAAGTGATGTTCAAGCACATGGTCAGTGGTGGCCTGTGGTTTGGCAATATCAGTTTAAAGGTGACCTATTTCCACTTAAATTAAAAAAAAAATTCGAATAGATAGCAGTCATCAGAATTTCAGAATGCATGTGATACACAAGTCTGCATTTTATGTGTGAAATGTCAAATTGAATTTTGAAAATGTGAATATGATTTATGGAGAGTGCCAGGGAATCAGCTATAGGTTCCAGGGTTATATGCAGAAAGTGAGTTGAATTTGCAGGGTAAAAATTATCTTAAATTTATATGTTGCCATAAACTTAGGCAGTGTTTCCTGAAAGTGAAGAAGATACAAAAAATAACTTTGTAAAAAATCAAAAGAAAATCAAGAGTTTGAAACAAAGGGTGGGGATAATGCCAATAATACTGAACACTGAAGAAAAATAAAAGTGGGCTAATGACAGAAAACAAGATGTTTCATCAGGGCTGGGCTAGGTGTGTTTACTAATTTATGTTGTGGTAATTTTTTGGAACTCTGGACCCAAATCCCACCTCTCAAACTTTTGTAGATGTTTTCTTCCATTAAGTTATATTTTTTCCTCCTTAAATAGTCCATGTGCAAAACAAAATCTTTAGTTAATTCTTTCCCTCCATCTTATTGGTGGCTTCTTAGTAAGCTTCATTTACAGTCATACAGATGATTAAAGTTTAGAATCATTTTCAGAAGTCCTTTATTGAGTGGCTACAGAAAATAACAGGCTAGTGGAGGGTTTTCAAATGAGTCACTGCCCATCATGACCACCTATGTGGTTAGTATGGATTCTCATCTGCGAAATCTACAGGACCATGATTCTACTTTGGCATTCCTTACATAGAGATCTTATTTCATTCACAGGACATAGACCTCTTTATGTGGATACCAGGATGGAATCTTAATTTGGATTTTAAAATTACATGTAAGATACGCCACTGAATTGGATCCAAGCATTACTTTTCTTTTAGACTTTTAGTTTAGGTTCAGGGGTACACATGTAGGTTTGTTACGTAGGTAAACTCGTGTCACAGAGGTTTGTTTTACAGACTATTTCATCACTCAGGTATTAAGCCTAATAGCCAACGGTTACCTTTTCTGCTCCTTTCCCTCCTCCCACCCTTCACGCTCAAGACCCCAGTGTCTGTTGTTTCCTTCAGTGTGTCCATGTGTTCTCATTATTTAGCTTGCACTTGTAAGTGAGGACATGCAGTATTTAGTTTTCTGTTCCTGTGTTAGTTTGCTAAAGGTAATAGCCTCCAGCTCTATCCACATTCCTGCAAAAGACATGATCTCATTCTTTTTTATGGTGGCACAGTATTCCATGATATATGTACCACATTTTCTTTATTCAATCTGTCATTTATGGACATTTAGGTTCCATATCTTTGCTGTTGTGATATAGTAAATAGTGCTACGGTAAGCATTTGCATGCATGTGTCTTTATGACAGAATGCTTTATATTACTCTGGGTATATACCCAGTAATGGGGTTCCTGAGTTGAATGGTAGTTCTACTTTTTAGCTCGTTGAGGAATTGCCATACTGCTTTCCACAACGGTTGAACTAGTACACTCCCACTAACAGTGTGTAAGTATTCCCTTTTCTCTGCAGCCTCTCCAGCATTTGTAATTTTTCAACATTTTAATAATTGCCATTCTGACTGGTGCGAGATGGTAGGTTTTGATTTGCATTTCTCTAATGATCAGTGATATTGAGCTTTTTTTCATATGCTTGTTGACTGTATATATGTCTGCTTTTGAAAAATGTTCATGTCCTTTGCCGATTTTTAATGAATTGTTTCTTTTTCTCTTGTAAGTTTAAGTTCCTTATAGATGCTCAATATTAGACCTTTGTCAGATGCATAGTTTCCAAATACTTTCTCCCACCCTGTAGGTTGTCTGTTTACTTTGTTGATAGTTTCTTTTGCTGTGCAGAGAAGCTCTTTAGTTTAATTAGATCCCACTTGTCAATTTTTGCTTTTGTTGTAATGGCTTTTGGTGTTTTGTCATGAAATCTGTGCCCATTCCTATGTCCAGGATGGTATTACCTAGGTTGTCTTCCAGGGTTTTTATAGTTTTGGCTTTTACATTTAAGTCTTTAATTCATCCTGAGTTAATTTTTGTATGTGGTGTAAGGAAGGGGTCCTGCTTCAATCTTCTGCACATAGCTAGCCAGTTATCCCAGCACCATTTATTGAATAGAGAATCTTTTCCCATTGCTTCATTTTATCAGCTTTGTTGATGATCAGATGGTTGTAGGTGTGCAGCCTTATTTCTGGGCTCTCCATTCTCTTTCTTTGACCTATGTGTCTGTTTTTGTACCAGTACCATGGTGTTTTGGTTACTGTACCCCTTTAGTATAATTTGAAGTTGGGTAATGTGGTACCTCCAGCTTTGTTCTTTTTGCTTAGGATTGCTTTGGCTATTCAGGCTCTTTTGGTTCCATATGAATTTTAAGATAATTTTTTTCTAGTTCTGTGAAGAATGTCGTTGGTAGTTTGACAGGAATAGCATTGAATCTGTAAATTGCTTTGGGCAGTAAGGTCATTTTAATGATATTGATTCTTCCTATACAGGAGCATGCTATGTTTTTCCATTTGTTTGTGTCTTCTCTGATTTATTTGAGCAGTGTTTTGTAATTCTCCTTGTGGGAATCTTTCACCTCCCTGGTTAGGCGTATATCTAGGTATTTTATTCTTTTTGTAGCAGTTGTGAATGAGATTGCCTTCCTGATTTGACTCTTAGCTTGGCTGTTGTTAATGTATAGGAATGTTAGTGACTTTTGTACATTGATTTTGTATCTGCAACTTTGCTGAGGTTATTTATTAGCCAAAGGAGCTTTTGGGCTGAGACTATGGGGTTTTCTAGATACAGAATCATGTCGTTTGCAAACACATGTAGTTTGGCTTCCTCTCTTCCTATTTGGATGTCCTTTATTTCTTTCTCTTGCCTGATTGCCAAGCAATAGTTTTCTTTACTTCCCATATACCTCACTCTCCCTTGTTGTTTGCCAAGTGGTTCAGCACCTGTCCAAGAAGCATTAATTTTGAGGGCAGAGGATGGAGTGGGAATGAAGGGAGGAGCTTCAATTAGTATTACAAATATTAACTCATTGAAAAATATTTAAACTTTCATAAATAGGTAAAGTGATATAAAAGTGCGTCCTCATTCTCCACCTCAGCTCCCCCAATCTCTCTTCTACTGTAGAAATTATTTTGCTCGTTGGGATTTAAATCTATCTTCTAGATATTTACTATCAGTCACTTTATATTAGATTTAACTTACCCTTTTAAAGTTTTTGAAAAAATTTGACTTTTCAGAGTTTTAAAGATAATACAGAAAATTCCCATGTACCTTTCACCCAGATTTTCCAAATGTTGATATTTTACCAAAATCTGAAAAAAATTAGAAATTTGAAACATATCTGGTCCCAAGCATTTCAGATAAGGGATGGTCTACCTGTACATCAGTACTTCTCTGTTTTTTTTTTTTTTTTTGAGACAGAGTCTCGCTCTGTCGCCCGGGCTGGAGTGCAGTGGCCGGATCTCAGCTCACTGCAAGCTCCGCCTCCCGGGTTTACGCCATTCTCCTGCCTCAGCCTCCCAAGTAGCTGGGACTACAGGCGCCGCCACCTCGCCTGGCTAGTTTTTTGTAGTTTTTAGTAGAGACGAGGTTTCCCCATGTTAGCCAGAATGGTCTCGATCTCCTGACCTCGTGATCCGCCCATCTTGGCCTCCCAAAGTGCTGGGATTACAGGCTTGAGCCACCGCGCCCGGCCAGTACTTCTCTGTTGATGGGCATTCAGGTTGATTTTAATTTTTCTTTTTTTTTTCTTTTTTTTTTTTTTTTTTTTTTTTTGAGATGGAGTCTTGCTCTGCCGCCCAGGCTGGAGTGCAGTGGCCGGATCTCAGCTCACTGCAAGCTCCGCCTCCCGGGTTCACGCCATTCTCCTGTCTCAGCCTCCCGAGTAGCTGGGACTACAGGCACCCGCCTCGTCGCCCGGCTAGTTTTTTGTATTTTCTATTAGAGACGGGGTTTCACCATATTAGCCAGGGTGGTCTCGATCTCCTGACCTCGTGATCCGCCCGTCTCGGCCTCCCAAAGTGCTGGGATTACAGGCTTGAGCCACCACGCCCGGCTAATTTTTCACTTTTGAGAACAATGTCAGTCTTTATACTTACATTGTTAGATACTTAGACAAGTATTTATTTACTATTGATTCTCAGAAATAATATTACTGGGTTAAGTGGTTGTAATTTTCCCCATTGGTGGTATTTTGCAAAACCAAAGTACAATATGATAACCAGGACATGAACACAGTCCATCAGGTTTGATAGAAATCTACCAGTGCATCACCACAAATATCCCCTATATTATCCTTTATGAATTACACACACCTCCTTCTTTCTCCATCAACTCGACTTAAAAAAACTTTTAAAAAGTATATTGGTAGATTATAGATGTACATATTTTCAGGGTACATGATATATTTGTATAATTTGTAAAGTTAAAATAGAGGTAATTGGGATATTCATCCCCTTAAATATTTCTTTTCTTTATGCTACAAACCTTCTAATTATTCTCTTCTAGCTATTTTGAAATGTACCATAGATGATTGTTAACTACAGTTACACTATTGATCTGTTGAACAGTAGGTCTTATTTCTTCTGTTTAACTGTATATTTCATCCCATTAAATCAACCTGTCTTCATCCCCACCCTATTACCTTGCCTCTGGTAACTACCAGTCTACTCTCCATCTTAATGAGATCCACTTTTTTAGCTCCTACACATGAGTGAGAACATGTTATATTAGTCATTCTGTGCTTGGCTTATTTCACTTAACATAATGACCTCCAGTTCAATCCATGTTGCTACAATGACAGGATTTCATACTTTCTTATGGCTGAATAGTGTTCTGTTGTGTATATGTACAACATTTCTTTATGCATTCGTCCACTATGGCACTTAGGATGATTCCATATTTTGTGTATTGTGAATAGTGCTGCAATAAACAAGGGAATACAGATATATCTTTGATAGGTTCAGTTTCTTTCCAGTAATGGAATTGCTGGATCATATAGTAGTTCTATTTTTAGTTTTTTGAGGAGCCTCCATACTATTCTCCAAAATGGCTGTACTGATTTACATTCCTACCAACAGCATCCGAGGGTTCCCCTTTCTCCACATCCTCACTAGTATTCGTTATTCCCTGTCTTTTTGAGAAAAGCCATTTTAATTGGGGCAAGATGATATCTCATTGTGGTTTTGGTTTACATTTCTCTGATGATTAGTGATGTTGAGCATTTTTCCATATACCTTTGGCATTTGTATGTTATGTTTTGAGAAATGTTTACTCAGATCTTCTGCCCATTTTAAAATTAGATTATTTGGTATTTTGCCATTGAGTTTTTTGAGCTTCTTATATATTCTGGATATTAATCCTCTGTCAGATGGATAGTTTGCAAATATTTTCTCCTATTCTGTGGGTTGTCTCATCACTTTGTTGATGGTCTTCTTTGCTTTGCAGAAACTTTTTAGCTTGATGTAATGCCATTTGTCTATTTTAATTACTTTTGCTTTTGAGGTCTTACACACACACACACACACACACACACACATACACACCCCCCCCCACCCCACACACACCCCTTTGCCCAGATTAATTTCCTGGAGAGTTTCCCCAGTGTTTTCTAACTGGCTTTCTAGTAGTTTCATAGTTTTAGGTCTTACATTTAAGTCTTTAATCCATTTGATTTGATGTTTGTATATGGTGAGAGATAGGGGTCTAATTTCATTCTTCTGCCTATGTGCATTCAGCACCATTTGTTGAAGAAATTGTCCTTTCCCCTTTGTGTATTTTTGATGCCTTTGTCAAAAATGAGTTGGCTATAAATGCATGGATTTATATCGGGTTCTGTCTTCTTCTGTTCCATTGTTCTGTGTCTGTTTTTATGCCAGTACCATGCTGATTTAGTTACTGTAACTTTGTAGTATGTATATTTTGGAGTCACGTAGTGTGATGTTCTTTGTTCTTTTTGCTCAGGATTGCTTTGGCTATTCAGTGTCTTCTGTGGTTCCATATAAATTTTAAGATTTTTTTCTATTTCTGTGAAGAATACCACTGGTATTTTGATACTGTATTGAATCTGTAAATTGCTTTGGGTGGTATTTAATATTCAACAATATTAATTCTTCCAATTCATGAGTGAGGAATATCTTTCCATTATGTTTTGCATTCTCTTCAATTTCTTTCATCAGTATTTTATAATTTTCTTTGTATAGATCTTTCACTTCTTTGGTTAAGTTGACTTCTAGGTATTTTATATTCTTTGTAGCTGTTATAAATGGGATTGCTTTTTTTGATTTCTTTTTCAGATTGTTTGCTGGTGGCATATAGAAATGCTGCTAATTGTATGCATCTTTTGTATTCTGCCACTTTGCTGAATTCATTGATCAATTCTAACAGTTTGCTGGTGGTATCTTTAGTTTTTTCTAAATATAAGATCATGTCATTCTCAAACAAGACTAATTTGACTTCTTTCTTTCTGATTTGATTGCCCCATATTTCTTTCTCTTGCCTAATTGCTATGGCCAGGACTTCCAGTATTAGGAATAAAAGTGGGGACAGTGGCCATCCCTATCTTATTTTGGATCTTAGAGGAAAGGCTTTCAATTTCTTCTTATTCAGTATAATGTTAACTATGTGTTTATCTTACATGGTTTTTATTATTTTGAGGTATATTATTTCTTTACAGTTTGTTAAGGGTTTTTATCATAAAGGGATGTCGAATTTTATCAATTATTTTTCATCATCAATTGAAACGATCCTATGGTTTTTGTCCTTGATTCTGTTAATGTGATGTATCATGTTTATTTATTTGCATATGTTCAACCATCCTTCCACTCCTGGGATGAATCTCGTTTGATAAAGGTGAATAATCCTTTTAATGTGTTGTTGAAATCAATTTGCTTGTATTTTGTTAAGGATTTTTACATCTGTGTTCATCGGTGATATTGGCCTGTAGTTTTCCTTTTTGGTTGTATTTTTCTGGTTTTGGTATCAGAGCAATGCTGGCCTTGTGGAATGAGTTTGAAAGAATTCCTTCCTCTTCAGTTTTTTTGAAGAGTTTGAGTAGAATTGGTATTAGTTTTTCTTTAAATGTTTGGTACAATTCAGCAGTGAAGACATCAGGTCCTGGGATTTTCTTTGATGGGCACCTTTTTATTAACAGCTTCAATCTTGTTTATCATTATTGGTCGGTTAATATTTTCTGTTTCTTCCTGGTTCAGTCTTGGTAAGTTGCATGTGTCCAGGAATTTATCCATTTCTTTTAGGTTTTTCAATTTGTTGGTACATAGTTGTTCATAATCATCTCTAATGATTCTTTGTGTTTCTTATGGTCTCAGTTCGTAAGTCTTCTTTTTCATTGTCAGTTTGATTTATTTGCGTCTTCTCTTTTTCTTAGTTTTGCTAAAGGTTTTTCAAATGTTTTTTATCTTTTCAAAAAGCAACTTTTCATTTTGTTGATCTGTGGTTTTTTTTGGTCTCAGTTTTATTTATTTATGCTTTCATCATTTTTTCTTGTTTAAAAGACTAGTCAGTGCTCTGATGCTCTGATCATTATTTCTTTTCTTGTAATTTTGGGTTTGATTTGTTCTTGCTTTTCTAGTTCCTTGAGGTTATAAATAACATTAGGTTATTTATTTGATGGCTTTCAACATTTTGATGTAGGTATTTAATGCTATAAACTTCCCTCTTGGCACTGCTTTTGTTACATCCCATAGATTTTGGTATATTGTACTTCCTTTTTCATTTGTTTCAGGAGATTTTCAAATTTCCTTCTGAATTTCTACATTGACCCGTTAATCATTCTGGAGCATGTTGCTTAATTTTCATGTATTTGTGTAGTTTATATGGTTTCTCTTGTTATTGATTCCTAGTTTTATTCCACTGTGGTCAGAAAAAATACTTGATATGTTATTTACTTTTTTTTTCTTTTTTTCTTTTTGAGATGGATTTCGTTCTTGTTGCCCAGGCTAGAGCGCAATTCCACAGTCTTGGCTCACCACAACCTCTGCCTCCTCGGTTCAAGCGATTCACCTGCCTCAGCCTCCTGAGTAGCTGGGATTACAGGCATGTGCCACCATGCCTAGCTTATTTTGTATTTTTAGTAGAGACAGGGTTTCTCCATGTTGGTCGGGCTGGTCTCGAACTCCCGAACTCAGGTGATCCACCCATCTTGGCCTCCCATGCTGAGGTTACAGGCGTGAGCCACTGCACCTGGCTGGTTTCTACTTTTTTGAATTTGCTGAGACTTGTTTTGTGGCCTAAGATGTGGTCTGTTCTGAAGAATGTTCCACGTGCTGATGAAAACAGTGTGTATTCTGCAGCTGTTGGGTGAAATGTTGTGTAAATGTCATTTAGACCTGTTTGATCTACCATATAGTTTAACTCTGAGATTTCTTGTTGATTTTCTGTCTGGATGATCTCTCCATAACTGAGAGTGGGGTTTTGGAGTCCCCTAGTATTATTGTATTTCAGTCTATCTCTTCCTTTGAATCTATTAGAGTTTGCTTTATATTTTTGGGTGCTCCAGTGTTGGGTGCACAGATATATATAATTGTTATATTCTCTTGCTGAATTGACTCCCTTATCATTAGATAGTGACCTTCTTTGTGTCTTTTTACGGCCTTTGACTGTTTTATCCGACGTTTCTGCTCTTGCTTTTCTCATTTCTACTTGCATGAAATATCTTTTGCCATCCCTTCACTCCGAATCTATTTGTCTTTATAGATAAAGTAAATTTCTTATAGGCAGCATAAGTTGGGTCTTGTTTTTTTAATCCATTTAGCTCCTCTCTGACTTTTAATTGCATAATTGAGTCTATTTACATTTAGTGTTATTGTTATAAGTAAGGGCTTACCACTGTGATTTTGTTGCTCATTTCATGGTTGTTTTATAACCCCTCACTTGCTTTCTTACTGTCTTCCTTTGTGGCTTATTTTTTTTCTGGTTGTATGTTTTAGTTTGTTACTTCTTATTGTCAGTGTGTCTATAATACATTTTTGCACTGTGGTCACCATAAGGCTTACCAAAAACATCTTAGAGATGTAACAAGTTATTATAAAGAGATGACAACTTAGATCACAAAGAATAGAAACAAACAAAAAAAGAAAAAAATGAAAAAAAAACCCTCTAAACTTTAATTTGATCACCCCCACATTTTGACTTTTAGTTGTCTCAATTTACATATTTTTATATTACTATCTCTCTTTTTTTTGGTTTTGAGACAGAGTCGCACTCTGTCACCCAGGCTGGAGTGCAGTGGTGCCATCTTGGCTTACTGCAACCTCTGCCTCTTGGGTTCAAACAATTCTCCTGCCTCAGTTTCCCAAGTAGCTGGGACTACAGGTGCACGCCACCATGCCCGGCTAATGTTTTGTATTTTTGGTAGAGATAAGGTTTCACCATGTTGGCCAGGCTGTTCTTGAACTGCTGACCTCGTGATCTGCCCACCTCGGCCTCCCATAGTCCTGGGATTACAGGCGTGAGCCACCGCGCCCAGCCCTATGTTACTGTCTCTTAACAGGTTGCTGTAGATATTATTGTTTTTGATAGATTTGTCTTTGGGTTTCATACTAGCATAATGAGTAGATTGTGCACCACAATTATAGTATTCTGGGTTTGTTCATGTAGTTAATTTTACCAGTGGATCTTGTATCTTGAAAAGATTTTTATTTTACCTTGAAGGGGTGGCCTGCCCCTCCACACCTGTGGGCGTTTCTCGTTAGGTGGAACGAGAGACTTGAGAAAAGAAGTGAGACACAGAGACAAAGTATAGAGAAAGAAAAAGTGGGCCCAGGGGACCAGAGCTCAGCATACAGAGGACCCACGCCGGCACCGTTCTCTGAGTTCCCTTAGTATTTATTGATAATTATCTTTACCATCTTAAAGATAAGGGAGTGGCAGGACAATAGGATCATCGAAGGGAGAAAATTAGCAGGAAGACATATGGATAAAGATCTCTGTGACATGAATAAGTTCAAAGGAAAATGCTGTGCCTTGATATGCATATGTAAACATCTCCACAAACCTCTTAGCAGCATTGCTCCAGCAAGTCCCGCCAGCAAGTCCCACCTTATAAGGTGGTTTTCTCCTATCTCAGTAAACAGAGCATACAATCGGGTCTCACACCGAGATGTTCCTTGCCCGGGGACAGGCAGGAGACAAATGCTTTTCTCTTACTTGAGATTAAGAGAATGGTGATGACCTTTAACCAGCAAGCAGCCTTTAGGCACTTGTTTAACAAAGCACATCCTGCACAGCCCAAAATCCATTAAGCCTTGAGTCACCACAGCACATGTCTCTTGCAAGGACAAGGTTGGGGATAGGGTCACAGATTAACAGCATCTCAAATACAGAACAAAATGGAGTCTCTTATGTCTACTTCTTTCTATATAGACACAGTAACAGGCTGATCTCTCTTTCTTTTCCCCACATTACCTTAGTATTTTGTTTTTTTCAGATTGAAAAAATACCTTTAGCATTTCTTGTCAAGATGGGTCTGGTGGTGATGAATTCTTTCAGCTTTTGTCTGTCTAGGAAATACCTTTATCTGTCTTTTATATTTGAAGGATAGCTTTGCTGGCTGTAGTATTCTTGAATAGCAGCATTTGTTTCTTAGCACTTTGGAAATATTGTTTCACTGTCTACTGGCCAGTATGGTTTCAACTGAAAATTATATTGCTAGACAAATTGGAGCTCCTTTACATGTTACTTACTTCTTTCCTCTTGCTGCTTTTAGGATTCTCTCTTTGTCTTTGACTGTTGAGAGTTTGATTCTTGTATGCCTTCGGGTAGTCTTATTTGGGTTGGATCTGTTTGGTGTTCTCTGAGCTTCCAAACCTGGATATTTATCTCTTTCTCAAATTTGGGAAAATTTTCTGTTATTATTTCTTTGAATAAGCTTTCTACCCCTTGCTATTGCTTTATTCCCTCTTGAACACCAATAATTCTTAGATTGGTCTTTTGAGGTAATTTTCTGTATCTTGTAGGCAATCTTTGTTTCTTTCATTTTTTTTTTTACTTTTTGCTCCTCTGTGTATTTTCAAATAACCAATCTTTGAGGTCACAGATTATTTCCTCCACTTGATCTATTCTGTTGTTCAGAGCCTTGAATGAATTTTTTAATTCAGTAAATATATTTCTCAGTTTCAATATTTGTTTGATTTTTAAGTTATTTCAATCTCTTTGTTAAATTTCTTTGATTAATTCCTGAATTACTTTTTAATGTTACTTTGGAGATCACTGAGTTTCCTTAAAACTATTATTTTTAGTTCCTTATCCGAGAGCTCACATATTGCTTTTTCGTTAGGGTCAGTCACTGCTTCCTTGCTTTGTTTGGGCAGGTCCTGCTTTTCTGTTTGCTGTTGTTTCTTGTGCATGTACATTTGTGTCTTTGCACTGAAGGATTAATGACATCTCCCAGTCTTCTCTGTCTGGTTTTTGTTTTGTTTTGTTTTCATTGGGTATATTTGCTTGAAGATTATTCATAGTTTACCTGTTTTTTTTTTTTTTTTTAAATTGTTCTCCTAGGTTGCTGCCTTCTTTTCGGCACTAGGTGGTGCTATAACCCAGATTGGCCTTGGCTCTAGTAAATCATCAGAACACTGCCCTGTCCTAAGTAGGGAAGGTACTAAGGGGGATTTCCCATCTGTGTAGGAAGGTTGACGGGGGTTTTGTGCCCAAGAGCCCTGTGGAACATACTTCCTGCAGTTTGATGCTGCTGAACGGCCACATGATTTGTCTGAGTTACCTAGCACAGTTTTCCAGGGCTAAGGATGGTAGTTTCCTGCTGTCCTCAAGGACGTTTCTCCCTTCAGGCACTTGTGAGGCTTCTAGTGGATTGCAGCAGGGACAGATCTCCTGCTGGGGAGCCCAGAATAGTGGGGCAGCTGGTTGTCCACCTTGCTCTCACTTTTTCTGGTGTAGAAACTGTGAGTCAGGAGGAAATTTTCTGCATATTAGAAGATGGGCAGATTAGGGGAAAGATCGTCATGGGTATGAAAGTTCAATTCTTGGCCAGGTGCAGTGGCTCATGCCTGTAATCCCAGCACTTTGGGAGGCTGAGGCGGGCAGATCAGAAGGTCAGGAGTTCGAGACCAGCTTGGCGAACATACTGAAACCCTGTCTCTACTAAAAATACAAAAATTAGCCAGGCGTGGTGGCACGTTCCTGTAGTCCTAGCTATTCAGAGGCTGAGGTGGGAGAATCACTTGAACCTGGGAGGCAGAGGTTACAGTGAGCCAATACCGTGCCACTGCACTCCAGCCTGGGAAACAGAGTGAGACTCTGTCTCAAAAAAAAAGAAAAAAGTTTTATTCTTGTACCATCTGCTAAGAATTTTTTCATTTCTCTATGCTCTGGGAACTTGCCCATCCTGATATTTGAGTTCTGTGGTATTGCTGGTGTTAATTTTGGCACTATATATTTGTTTTTGGTTTTCTGTTGTGGAGAATGTGAAGCTAGCTTGCTTCTACTTCTACACCACCATTTTGGAAGCAGAAGTCTCTCAGCTTGGCTTTTAGCATTGTTATTTGCCTTATAAAATTTTTCAATTTTTTTGAGCTCATATCTGTCAACATTTTTCTTTACGTTTTTCTTATTTTGTAATTTTCTACTCAAAAATGCTTTCTGTAACTGTGATTTAAATGTATTCTCTTAATTTACTCTAAGAATCTTAGTTTATTTTTGTATAGTCTTTTAATCTATCTTGATTGTTTTTGAATATGGCGCAAAGTATGTGTACATAGAGGGTGAAGGATTAATTTAATATTTTTCTAACAAATCTATATTTATGAAGCAGTTCAGCCTTTTCCACTTATGTGAAATAAATCAATACTATAAACTAAATTTTTATCATAAATGGTTCTGTTTCTGGATGAACTCTTCCCCTTCATTGATATATTTTTCACTTCCTGCCCCATTAGAACTTAATTGCTACAGCCTTTATAATGTGTTTTATTATTTAGAAGGGCAAATACCAAGCCTTTTTTTCACTGTTCTTTTAAAAATCATTATTTGCTATTCTTGCAAATACTTTTTTTTTACCTGAATTTAAAAAGTTAGCTTTTCAAGTTTTATTATAAAAATGCTCTTGGGATTTTGATTGGTAGTTCCTTGAATTTATAATTAAATGGGAGAGAACTGACACACTTATATGTTGGTTCTTATTCCAATCTTTCTTTTATATAGTTGAGTGGAGCTTTATAACATCATAGTATATCATAGTAATTAAAAACAAGACTTTGAAGGACTGTCTTTGTTCAGTTTATAGTTCTATAAGCTGTATTATTATGGTGATATAGTTTGGCTGTGTCCCCACCCAGATCTCATCTTGAAATCCCATATGTTGTGGGGAGGAACCTGGTGGGAGGTAATTGAATCATGGGGGCAAGTCTTTCCTGTGGTGTTCTTGTGGTAGTGAGTAAGTCCCATGAGATCTGACGGTTTTAAAAAGAGGAATTCGCCTGCATAAACTCTCTCTCTCTTTGCCCGCTGCCATCCATGTAAGACGTGACTTGCTCCTCCTTGCCTTCTGCCGTGATTGTGAGGTTTCCCCAGCCATGTGGAGCTGTAAGTCCAATTAAACCTCTTTCTTTTGTAAATTGCCCAGTCTCAGGTATGTCTTTATCAGCAGTATGAAAACGGACTAATACATGGTATGGGAAAGGAATTTAGCCTCACAGGACCTCAGTTTATTTATCTGAAAATAGTGATGATAAAAATGATGGTATTATATCCAAAGGTTATTGAGAAGATTAAGTGATTTATGACATGAAAAGTGCTTAGGACACTACCTGGCACATAATATGTACTCAATGATTGTTAACTGTTATTACTTCTTCACGTAGCTCTAGTATATTTCTTGTTAGATATATTTTTGGGTATTTTGTGACTCTTCTTGGTATTCATATAAGATTTTTTTCCTCCATTGCTTTTCTAATTATTCATTTGTTAAAAACCATTGATGTTTGTCTATTGATTTTGTATCTGACCACTTACTGAACTCTTTTATTCTAATAGTTTTCAGTAAATTTTCTGTATAGTCTTATCATCTACAAATAAGGACAGCTTTGTGATTTTGTCTTCTACTACTCATACTTTTTCTTTTTTCTTAATTTAGTTGGCTAGTTAAATAGAAATGGTAACAGGTATGCTTCTTTGCTTTGTTTTTTGTCTTAATGGCATTCTTTTATGTTTGACTATTATATGTGATATTTTACTATTCTTTTTAATCAATGGCTTTTTTGAAATTGAGAAATGTGTTTTCAGTGTATAGAGTACATTTTATTTTATTTATTTTTTGCGTGAGGAAATGTGATTCTTATTCTTTTCTGCGTGATAGCTGTATTCTACAGGTTTCAATTTTAATACTTTTTGACATCTGTTGAAGTGATTTAGTTTTGTTTTTCTCCTTTAAAGTAGTGTTTTATTATAATAGAGTTTATGATGTTGAGTGATCTTTGCATTCCTCAGATAAACCCAACAAGATCATGATGTATTATTCTTTTACATGACTGTGTTTATTTTGTTGATCCTTTAAATTTTTTGCTTTTATGTTCGTACATGAGACTGGCTATAACTGTGCTTTTGTTAGCATTTCCTTTTTTAGTATTGATTGGTATATAAATTTTGGTAGCCTCATAGAGTAAGTTGGAATTTCTTCCCCCATTTCTATGATTTGGAAGAGTTTATATAGAGTCTTTTGTCTGCCCATAGATCTTTTAGAACTTCCTTGAAAATCTTGTTGCCTTATTTATTTCTTTTATTACTTTTTAATGGTGCTAGGACTGTTATTCTATTCAAATTTTGGAATTTTGGGGCTTAAATTTGTCATTTATAATTTCTTATAAAAACGTTCATTTTATTTATATTTTCCAGTTTGTTAACATGGAGTTTTTATAAAATTTATGTTTTCCTCTCATAGATTTTGTTCACTTTTCTTTCTTATATCTGCCTTCTCTCTTTCTTAGCCAAAGAAATTTATTTCAGTCAAGTTAAAAATAAAACAAGTTTGGATTTTTAAAAGTAAGTCCACTGGGATTACTTTTGTTTTACATTTCCTTATTTTTTTATATCCTTTTTGGATTTATTTTTCTTTTTCTACTTCCTTGAGGTATATGTTTTATTCATTGACTTTAAATTTCATTTTCTAATCTAAACAATAAGGTTCTTATTTCTCCTCTGCATTATATAACTATATTCTACAGGTTTCAAAATGTAGAATTCTTACTGTTGTTTATTTCTAAATAGCTTATAATTTTATTTTAATTTCCTCTTATCCAAGAGTTGCTTTTCAAAAATGTTTTTAAAAATCTACTAGTGCATAGGTTTGCTTTTTGGAGAGAGGAGTCAGATATCTTTTTATTGCTGCTCTAATTGTATGGTGGTCAGAGAATCTAGCTTGTATTATGATATCTGCTCTTTGAAATCTGTTGAGATTTCTTATGGCCTTATGTCTTAAATATTTTTTTAAAAGTGAATCTCTGATAGGGACAGAACTGTATCCATTTCATTTACATAAATATTTTAATTAAGTATTCAAGTCTTCTGTGCCTGTTTTTCTTCTTCATTGCTCGGTTTCTGAGAGCAGTATGTTAGAATCTTCTACAATATTTATTGCTATGTACATATATTTTGTATTTCTACCAGTTTTTGCTATCTATTTTTCTGAGTCATTAGATTGTGACTTATGTGTCATCTTAAGTGAAGTTCTTACTAATACATACTGCCTGTCTGTGTCTGTTATTTCCCCTACTTTGTTTCTTTTTTGTCTAATATTAATCTCTCTATACTTGAATTTTTTGGTTAACATTTTCCTACTCTGTATTTTGTCACCACTTTATTTCCAGCAGTGATATTTTGATTTTGATTTGTCTCTTACAAACAGCATATAACTATATATTTTTGCTTGTTCTAACTGCTTCTATCTTTTAGCTAATTCACACTTACTGTGACATCTGCTATGGTTGGACTTACTCTGCCTGCTTATACTTTGTATTTGCCTTACTTCTTTTATTGTTATTTGAGCTTTCTTATTTTTTAATTTATTTTGTTCTGCTTCATTTTTTCTCTCCCCCCTTTTGATAATAATTGAGTTGTGTTTTTTTCCCCAAGAAGAAAAGTTTTTTTTTTTCTATTCTAATGATTTGCAAATTAGTTGCTCCATTATATACTTTCAGTGGATTACATTTACATTTTTAATAAACATGTCTAAACTTATGATTTTTATTATCAAACTGTAGAGTTAATTAGTATGTATTTCATTTCACAAATAAGGTGTGGTCTTAGTATGCATTTATCTTTGTTCCTTCTCAGTTCCACCTTTTAAAATTATTTTATGTAGAATTTTAATTACACATTTTTATTACAGCAGACGTGAACAATTATTTAGACTAAATTATAAGATCTGTTTTTTGTTTGTTTGTTTACTACTATATCTTCCATCCTATATCTTCTTTCGTGGATTTATTAGTTAATTTGCTTTATTATATCCCGAAATGATTCTTTAAGAATCTGTTAGAAGCTTTGTATCTCTACAAGTGTGTTTATTTTTCCCCTCCACTTCAATATTTGTTTAAATGGTTATGGAAACTTGGTTCAAAAATAGTTTCCCTTAGAACCATTTGCTTCTTCGACTTCTTGAATACACGTTGTTGATCAGAAGTCTGATAGAAATGTGATTACCAAATTGTTGTAAATTACTTATTTTTTTCCTCTGGAGAACGTTCAGGATTTTCTCTTACCTTTTTTTTTTTTTAAATATTTTAAGTTCTGGGATACATGTGCAGAACGTGCGGGTTTGTTACATAGGTATACACGTGCCATGTTGTTTTGCTGCACCCATCAACCCATCATCTACATTAGGTATTTCTCCTAATGCTATCCCTCCCCTAATCACCAACCCCCGGCCAGGCCCTGGTGTGTGATGTTCCCCTCCCTGTGTCCATGTGTTCTCATTGTCAACTCCCACTTATGAGTGAGAACATGTGGTATTTGATTTTCTGTTCCTGTGTTAGTTTGCTGAGGATGATGGTTTCCAGCTTCATCCATGTCCCTGCAAAGGACATGAGCTCATCCTTTCTTATGGCTGCATAGCATTCCATGGTGTATATGTGCCACATTTTCTTTATCCAGTCTATCATCGATAGGCATTTGGGTTTGTTCCAAGTCTTTGCTATTGTGAATAGTGCTGCAATAAACATATGTGTACGTGTGTCTTTATAGTAGTATAATTTATAATCCTTTGAGTGTATACCCAGTAATGAGATTGCTGGGTCAAATGGTATTTCTGGTTCTAGATTCATGAGGAATTGCCACACTGTCTTCCACAATGGTTGAACTAATTTACACTCTCACCAACAGTGTAAAAGTGTTCCTATTTCTCCCCATCTTCCCCAGTATCTGTTGTTTCCTGACTTTTTAACGATTGCCATTCTAACTGGCGTGAGATGGTATCTCTCTGTGGTTTTCATGTGCATTTCTCTAATGACCAGTGATGATGAGCTTTTTTTTTCATGTTTTTTGGCCACATAAATGTCTTTTTTTGAGAAGTGTCTGTTCATATCTTTTGCCCACTTTTTGATGGGATTGTTTTATTTTCTTGTAAATTTGTTAAGTTCCTTGTAGATTCTGGATATTAGCCCTTTGTCAGATGGATAGATTGCAAAAATTTTCTCCCACTCTGTAGGTTGCCTGTTCACTCTAATGATAGTTTCTTATGCTGTGCAGAAACTCTTTAGTTTAATTAGATCCCATTTGTCAATTTTGGTTTTTGTTGTCGTTGCTTTTGGTGTTTTCATTCCATGCTCATGGATAGGAAGAATCAATATTGTGAAAATGGCCATACAGCCCAATGTAACTTATAGATTCAATGCTAATCCCCATCAAGCTACCATTGACTTTCTTCACAGAATTAGAAAAAACTACTTTAACTCCATATGGAACCAAAAAAAGAGCCCATATAGCCAAAACAATCCTAAGTAAAAAGAACAATGGAGGCATCATGCTACCTGACTTCAAACTATACTACAAGGCTTCAGTAACCAAAACATCATGGTACTAGTACTGAAACAGATATATAGACCAATGGAACAGAACAGAGGCCTCAGAAATAATGTCACACATCTACAACCATCTGATCTTCGACAAACCTCACAAAAACAAGCATTGGGGAAAGGATTCCATATTTAATAAATGGTGTTGGGAGAACTGACTAGCCATATGCAGAAAACTGAAACTCAACCCCTTCCTTACACCTTATACAAAAATTAAGATGGATTAAAGACTTAAACGTAAGACCTAAAACCATAAAAACTTTAGAGGAAAACCTAGGCAATGCCATTCAGGATGTAGGCATGGGCAAAGATTTTCTCTTAACTTTTAATAATTCCCATTGTGTGTCTGTCTTTGAGTCATATAGTTTTCTTATTCTTCACACTGTTAATAGTCTTCCTTGAATTTTAGCAGGAGAAATATATATATTCCTAGTCTACTAGCCTGATTCTGTAAATGTCTTTATTTTTCCAAAATGATATTCTTTTACATAATGGCATGATCTATCATCAGAGACATTAGGTTTAACTAAATGGCTAGGAGATATTGGTTCTCTACTGCCATATGACTTATATTGTACAGTGAGGTATGTATAGAACTAGAAAACATGGACATCAGATCTTTGAATTCAGTTCTGTAGGAGCAAATTGAAAAGACTAGAACTGTAGGTTGATATGCCATTGAGTGACTTTGAGTTCTGTTGGGAAAGCTTTAATTCTAGTGACAAGTTATCTTCAGTCTCCGAACTTCTGTGTTCCCATCTATAAAATAAGGCTATAACATCATCTACTTCACATGGAAGCTGTTTAAATAGAACAGGCACAGTACCAGGCACATGGAAAATCTCTGTATATTTTAGTAATCTCCACAATTCCCCTCCTTCTACTTTTTCCTACAACACTTCTTTCTAGCTTACTATCATGCTGTGGAAAGTAACTCAGTGTCTGGTACATAGCAAATAAAAAATGAATTAAATTCAAGTAAATTGATTTGAATGTCAATGTCTAGATAATTTTCTAGGGACATGATAAATGCTTTCATTGTAAGGTGTTTGGACTTTCAGTATCAGTTCCATTGTCCTTCATCCTTGAAGATCATTGGAGAGCTTCATTAGGGTGAGAGAGGGAATTTAAAATATTTTGTAAAGTACTTCTGTTACCTTTGAAATCTCTTTCAGGTTCCAAACTGTGAAGGCTAGATCACACCTTATATCATCTTTCTTGATTCCCTTTTTGGAGGTCAGTACCATGTGTCCATTTCACCCTGTCTCCTTTGCATATTATTTCTGTATGCTCATGTTACTTTCAGTGACTTAACTATCTTCAAAACATTATAAATATTAATCACTCAACTTTGTAAGAAACTAGAAAAAAGCACAGCCCCTAGTGAAAAAGGCATGCCATGCAATTGGCTGTCATCAAAGAGGCTTGCCACATCCCTGAAATCCGCCATGGCTTAGGATCGATCTCAGGCAGCTAGGAAAACCCATCCAAAAAACAGCTCTGAGAGTGATGATATAATACAGAGTAATGCAGTTGAAATTTTGTGCTAGGTAATGTTTTAAAATTAGGTGCCACGTTGCCAGCATGTTTCTAAATTGACAGTCATTGGGCAGCATTCCATAATGTCTCTACTTTTTATGTCTTAACTGAGCTGCCCAGGAACACATCAAAAGTTATAGCTTCAAATTGTTCTAATGTGCTGCTTGCCATACCGTGGTTGTCACAAAAGAAGCACTTTCATTACTTTGTGTAGCTTGTAACTTTTTTAAAAAAATTACCTCTTCGAGTTGACGTTTCTCATAGGTATAAGCTACCCTAATATTAAATTTGGTTACCCCCTTCAGAGTTCAGAATTTAAACTAGTTAAAAATCTTTATGCGCTTGTTTATTTTCAAGATAATACAAACCCTGTTAATTTCAACTTCAAAATGTCTTCAGAGATTTTTAAGAACTTGAGTAATTTAGAAAACAATTTTGGTTATGTAATATTTTCATGAATAAAAATATGGCACTTCTGAGATATGGCAAAAGGAACCTAATTTAGTCTGCAGGTTAGAGGCATTTTCTCAACCCAGGACCTTATAAAAGTAGCCCAGTTGTTGGGCTAGATGGGGGTCTGTTGTCTGTGTGCCCACTGTGGATAATGTAGGGGTTGTATTTCTCAGCTGGTATCTAGGTCCAAACACCTGTGAGAGACTGTTCTCTTCCCCTCATTGTGGCAACCTGCCTTACATACCACTGTGTCCACTAGGTCAGCTAGGCAGTGGTGTCCAAACCTGGCAGAGTCAAAGGAATCACCTGGGTAGCTTTAAAAACCTCACATTTCCAGACTCCAGCCACAGAGAGTCTCAATCAGCAGATAAGGAAATGTGGGCTTGGCCACAGAACATTACTTTCTGGCTCCTTCACTGCCCTTAACACAGTTTGATGACTGCAACACACTGATCCACCCATGATACATGGCACATGGAGCAGCATTTGAAACAGCAGCAGAATACTGTGGACAGATTGGGAGAAGAAAGAGGCCACACAGAGAGCACAGCCACAGGTAGGGGCTAAATTAGAGACTGTTAAAAATTCCCAGTGCTGAGCAGGGGACAAAAGCATCGATTCTTCTCCATGCCCTCCTATTATATCCACAGACTATGAAGCCAGGTTCTGCCTTGAAACACTGTCCTCTTTCCCCACATCTGTCCTATGACTGGGGTGTGTGTGTTTGTGTGTGTGTGTGTGTGTTGTAGGGTTTTTTTCTGTCTCTTCTTTTCTTCAGTTTCTTATCATAGCCAGTCACATAGAAAATGAGAGAGAGACAGAGATGTGAACACTTCTGGCAAAGTGTAAGGAGAGAAAGGAAGGTATTTAGGAGGAAAGAAAGGTATTTAGGAGGAAACAGGAAGAAAAACTCTTGAAGAATACATCATGGAAACAGTTCCTGGTGAGTGTGGAATAATAGTATTTTTTCCTTTCATCTTCTGAAGATACCCTGACTATTTAGCATATTTTTATCTCCCTTTCCTAAGTGGATGGCTTTGTCTGTAAAGACTGGTAGTATTGCCATTGAGGATAATCCTTCATTAAAATATCCTTCTTACATAAGGAACCCTCTGTTGTTTATTCCAAATTAAGCCAGGGAAGTCTTGAATGATTGTCATTTATTCAACATATTTTTATTGATGAGTGCGCTAGCTGCATGGAGTTCACAGCCAGTTAGGGATGCAGATGCACAGACAGAGGATGACAGTGCTGAGTGGCAGGTTCTTTGACAGGGGAAGTACAGAAGGAAGGGGAGCACAAAGGAGAGCACTTGACCTCTCTCAGGGCTGAGGGAAGGCTTTGAAAGGAAGTGCAATTTCAGGTTGTATACCGCAGGGTGAAAAGGGGTGCACCCAGCAAGAGTGGCTGAAGAACTGAACATGCCAGCCTTGGGTAAGAAAGCATGATTACATGGCTGGAGAACTGAGAATGGTCCTGAATGGACAGATTGAAGACAAGAGATGAGGCTGGAGAATTAAGTGGGGGTCAGACCGTGAAGGATCTTATGCATCATATAAAAAAGTTTGACATGTATAATGGAGTGGTCCATTTCACTTACATCTTTTATATTTAGCCCTCTTTGTCTCTTTTTATCAAAGACACCGTAAATAAGAGGTAGTAGCCTTCTATTTGTCACAAATAAACAGGAACTTCCAAAAGTAGGCATGTGAGAAAAAAAGGTTAACATAGCAGGTGTCTACTCTTAGAAAGGCTTGCTTGTAAAATTGGTCTGTGGCCCCAACTTTTGGGAACTTGCCTGGTAAACAGTTTCCTCCAATGACATAAAACCTATCCTAGCTGATAACAGTGGCTTGCTGTGCTAGACTGTGCAAACCATATGGCTTATATGCAAACCTCCTTTCCTTCTGGTACTCTGGAACTTTGCTACATGCTAGGCTGAAGGTGCCTGTGTGGCTAGCTTCCTGATAAAAACCTTGGATGCTAAGTCTCTAATAAGCTTTCCTAGATGGAAACATACACATGTTGCTGCATTTTCATAGCTGGGAGAAAAGTATGCTCTGTGTGAACTTTCATAAGGAGAAGAGGATGTAGGAAAGCTAGCAGATAGATTACTCCAGACTCCACCTATTTTTTTCCCTTGTGAGCCACTGTGTGTCTTCACTACAGTACTGTGGTAAGTCGAAGCCATGAGTACAATCGTGTGCTAAGGCCCGTGAGTCCTTCCAATGAATTTCCTAACATAGGGGAGACTTTGAGGATCCCCAACATGCATGCTATGAATATTTACCTATAACTAGTTACTGAATGAGTGAATAAATTAGGCTATTTAAAGGTAGAAGGATTAGTGTTCTTTTCTAGTTTTAACATTTCCTTATCTCTAAAATGATGATAACCTAACACACAGTCTTACTGCAGAAATCAAATGAAATAGTTCAGGTAAAAAGGCACATATATAGGCAGTGTACACACCTTAAATGTTTCTCCCAATAGATATCAAGGTCCTCAAAACAAGAATTAATCTTATCTTTTTTCTATTTTTCCATAAGTTATTGGGGTACAGGTGGTGTTTGGTTACATGAGGAAGTTCTTTAGTAGTAATTTGTGAGATCCTGGTGCATCCATCTCTCAAGCAGTATACACCGCACAATATGTTGTCTTTTATTTCTTGGCCCCCTCCCACTCTTCCCCCCGACAAGTCCCCAAAGTCCACTGTATCATTCTTATGCCTTTGCATCCTCATAGCACATTCGTGTGTGTATATATATGTGTGTATATATATATATTTTTTAGCCAAAATTTGTTTAGCTGGTTGTATCTCTCACCGTATTTCTCAAATTCTCAAAGTTGTCTCTGAATTACTTTTGACTTTTACCTTCAAATGATAAAGATGTATCAGTTTTGAAGAGAGTCAAAAGAAAGAGCTACCAGTTCTAAGAGCAATTTAAAATCAGGAGATCCAGAAAGGATTTAAATAATGGCAAGGGTCCCAAGGTGACTTCTTTCTGTTTCTTTTATCAGGTGAGGACATACTTATTTGTGGAGTTCCGGGTATACTAAAAGCAACCACATTGTTGTATTTGTAGTGCAACACCCAAATACAGACAGCCTATTTTGTTACATTAAAAAATACATTAGTATTAATATTTAGGGAATAAGAATGATGGACTAGATACTAATATGTAATTTATACTGAGAAAATTCTGCTCGAGATTTATTTCAGAGAATTTCCTTTGGAACAATTAAAATAAATTCCTGACTTTTTAATGAGCTTCAGATCCTGCCTGAAGGAACTTAAAACCAACCAGGCAATTCTTGAATTTCTTATGGCTTCATCTTCATTTTTGAAAATTTCTTGGAGCTCTGCCTGTCTTACTGAGTTACTGGCAATAGTGTTGACCTGTTGAGTAGTTCCCCCTTAGACAGGCCTTACATTTTTTTCCCATCATCTTTGTCTTATTCTGGACTGAGGTACAAGTGTAAAAATGATGGGTTTACAGCTCTCTGCTTTCCGTTTGACCTTGTAGAGTGGCCTTTTCTGTGACCGAGTGGTAAAGAGCATCGCTTCTTCAGCATGGCTGGGCTTGTTGTAGATCTTTATTTCCTATCTTATTGGAGAGGATTTACAGTTCATAAATGGACTTTAATATAGAAGTTCCCTGGAGTTATAAGTATACAATGACATGGTAATTTCCCAAAATGCAGCTTTACAAGGGTAGTTTTCTTCATAGGCTATTTACATTGGTTTTGCTTCCATTTTATTGCCTTCCCATCCTTTATTTTTCTCTTTTCTCCTTTTTCATTATCATGTGGTCCGATGCTTCCCCTCAACTGGCCATAAATACTTATTTTAATACTTATTGCTCTTATGGAATGAAATTTTATGTTTCTTGATCATAATTTTAAAAGCAAATGAAACATTTTTACTATATTTCTCTGTTTATAAGGACTTGATGGAAATGCTTTTTATTCATGTGAGCCTGGATTCTTTTTGTTATGTTTGAACAAGGGATTGTTTTGTTTATTTGACTTGACTTTGTTCTCCTAAGTCAACAACTTTAATGGAAGGTGTATTTTAGATTGCTGATATAAGCCTTCTTAGAGTCAGTTGGTTGCCAACAAAAGTTCCGTTCTAACCAAAGTGTAGATTACTTGTGTTGGGCCTGTGTTTAGAGGCCTCCTTAATGAAGTGAGTGTTGTGAGATTTGCTGGTGTTTGTGGTGTCATTAGTTTTAGAAGAAAAGTTCCTGAAGCTTCTTGTAGTAACAATAATAACCTGATAGTCTGATGTTATTTCTTCTCGAAGAGATGTAGTTGTTGTGTCCTCTGTATTGTGACATTTTGTATTTTCTATTTCAGTTTCCCAGCCAGGTGGTCATTCAGAGCCTACACATCTGTTCTATATTTTAACCCATGGATGAGAATATTCATTCAAGCCAAGAGAGTTACGACTAAACATCTTTGCTATTGCCTCTACAGACCCAGGTAACTCATCTTTCTTCAGTTATCTGCGCGGAGTTTTTATTTATAAAATCGATGTGCTCCCTAAAGTTGTCAAAGTGAGGACATTGACTTTGATAGTAAGATTTTTACATTATAAACAAAATTTAAACCACATCCGGGAAGGTTTGCTAAAGAGTAATTGGATGTGAACAAATATTTGGCAGTAATAGAAGCACACTGCAGTGAGCATGCTAAGTTAGATCATCACCCCGAGTAGAAATTTGTTTTTTTTGGCCGGGCGCGGTGGCTCAAGCCTGTAATCCCAGCACTTTGGGAGGCCGAGACGGGCGGATCACGAGGTCAGGAGATCGAGACCATCCTGGCGGTCAGGAGATCGAGACCATCCTGGCTAATATGGTGAAACCCCGTCTCTACTAAAAATACAAAAAAAAAAACTAGCTGGGCGAGGTGGCGGGCGCCTGTAGTCCCAGCTACTCCGGAGGCTGAGGCAGGAGAATGGCGTAAACCCGGGAGGCAGAGCTTGCAGTGAGCTGAGATCCGGCCACTGCACTCCAACCCCGGGCGACAGAGCAAGACTCCGTCTCAAAAAAAAAAAAAAAAAAAAAAAAAAAGAAATTTGTTTTTTACTTCAGTGAATTTTAGGTGCTTTGACAACAATTAGTTCCACTAAATGATCGCAGTTCACATATATCTTCTGTTTACACAATACATTTGAACTATTAAACCATATATGTACATGCTTATATTATACATAGAGAATGAATATATTTATAAATATGTATCTGGTTGATTTATATTTTATATGTTTTTTTACTTTAACATAAATGTTTTCAAGGTTTTGTTGTTGTTGTTTTGAGACAGAGTCTCTCTCGTCACCCAAGCTGGAGTACAGTAGCGCAATCTTGGTTCACTGCAACCTCTGCCTCCCCGGTTCATGTGATTCTCCTGTCTTAGCCTCCTGAGTGGCTGGGATTACAGGCGTGCACCACCACACCTATCTAATTTTTGTATTTGTAGTAGGGTTGAGGTTTCACCATGTTGACCAGGCTGGTCTCGAACTCCTAACCTCAAGTGATCCGCCTGCCTTGGCCTCCCAAAGTACTGGGATTGCAGGCATGAGCCACCATGCCTGGCCATCCACTAGGCCCGGCCTTTAAGTTTATATTTACATATTATAAAATCCATTTTATCCAACTATGCATGCCATCACAATGGTCATTTTCTTATTGTGGTTTCTGGGTAGTCTTTCATTTACGTGCCAAACATTTATCAGATTTGTCTGTGAGTCTGAGATTAGAGGAAAAGAAGCTATTTGAAAAAGATACTTGCACATGCATGTTTATAGCACCACAATTCACAATGGCAAAATCATGGAACCAACCCAAATGTCCATCAGTCAGCAAGTGGATAAAGAAACTGTGGTATATATATACAATGGAATGCTACTCAGCAATAAAAAGGAATGAATTGACAGCATTTGCAATGACCTGGATGAGAGTGGAGACTATTATTCTAAGTGAAGTAACTCAGTAATGGAAAGTCAGATATCGTATGTTCTCACCTATATGTGGGAGCTAAGCTATGAGGATGCAAAGGCATAAGAATGATACAGTGGACTATGGGGACTTGGGGGGGGGGGAAGAATAGGAGGGGGCCAAGGAATAAAAGACAACATATTGTGCAGTGTATACTGCTTGAGTGACGGATGCACAAGGATCTCACAGATTACCACTAAAGAACTTCCTCATGTAACCAAACACCACCTGTACCCCAATAACTTGTGGAAAAATGGAAAAAAGATAAAATTAATTCTTGTTTTGAGGACCTTGATATCTATTGGGAGAAACATTTAAGTTGTGTACACTGCCTATATATGTGCCTTTTTACCTGAACTATTTCATTTGATTTCTGCAGTAAGACTGTGTGTTAGGTTATCATCATCATTTTAGAGATAAGGAAATGTTAAAACTAGAGAAGAACTCAAATCTTCTGGCTCTAAATTCTTTAACAATCCAAATTCAATGCTGCTTCTCCTATACCACATTAACTCTTTATAATATGTCTACATTTGTCATCTTGTCTTATTTGCATGAAAATGCAGTAGCTGTCCTGAGAGGGGCCTTGCAGTCACTCCTAAAGATATTAATACTAAAATTATAGATCTCTGCATCGTACTCCCTGAGCACACACCAATGAATTTTGCAAAAGCTTTACTTTTGATTTCTAATTATACTGCCCATCATCTTTTGAAAATAAAATATTCCAATCCTGAGACTTTCCCTATAAATCAGTGCATTCATTTCCTAATAAATATCAAAGCAGTGTTTCCTTTTCATCAGTCTTATTCTTCTGGGGAGCGCCAAGTGTCTCCTGAATCAATCAATATAGCCAATCTTTTCAAATTAAATTTCTCTCGGTGAGTTTGGGTAAAAAATAGTTTTAGCCCATGGAAAATGTGGATTTGTCTCTATTTTCTGAGGGAATTTTAGTAAATTGAGTGTAATCTACCTAACTTACTTATATCAAGTGATGGCTGCTTCCCATTCGAGTGTATTGCAACGGAACGGACTCCCACCCAAGATGAGTGCAAATTTGTCTCTGGAGGAGTCTAGATCATGGAAGAAATTATTACTTTGGAAAAAATTTCTAGGTGATTTCTCAGGTCTCTTAAACATTTTAAAAGTCTATAATTCTTGGAGTCTTAAATATTGTTTATATAATAAAGACAAATTATTATATGGTTATGTTACTTGATCGTAGGCAACAAACATTCTTCATTAACATTGCTTAACCATAGACCCATGATGCTGAAAGGAGCCCAAACGAGTTGGGATGGGTGTTACCCTGCATTCAGAGGAATCTCATGGTCCTTTTTAAGTTATTCAGGGACATTAACGCTATGTTCTGTTGTTGAATACTCTGCAACACTATACTTCTGAAACAGAATTCAGTATTTAGGGATGCTTTCCATACCCTAACACCCCACCCACCCATCAGACTAGTAATTTTTGAACAGTGATTCTTTTGTATACCATGCATGTTATGTGTCCATTTTTGAATTTTTACAGTACTGAATTATTTAATCTTTTATTACAGTATAATAGTTGGAAGCAAAATTTGGATTAGCCAAACCTGGATATGAATTTAGGTTTTGTCATTTACTAGTTGTAGACCTTTGGCAATTACTTGAGTCTTACTCTCCTCCACTGTGAATTGGGAATTCCTCTGCCACTGAGGTTATTATGAAGACTAAAATAAAACAGTGTTTTATGTTAAACATAAAAACAGTAAGGTTTCTGAAATGTTTGTAAACCAGTAGTAGTTGTTATTATACAAATGCGTAAGAGCAAGTGGATAGAATGACCACTATGTGCAAGGCTCTCTTGTAGGCATTGGACATTTTGCAAAAGCAAAAAGAGAAAATTCCTGGGCTGGGCATGGTGGCTCACACCTGTAATCCCAGCACTTTGGGAAGCCGAGGCAGGTGGGGATCACCTGAGGTCAGGAGTTCGAGACCAGCCTCGCCAAGAAGGTGAAATCCCATCTCTGCTAAAAATACAAAAATTTAGCCGAGCATGGTAGCTTGCACCTGTAATCCCAGCTACTCTGGAGGCTGAGGCAGGAGAATCGCTTGAACCCAGGAGGCAGTGGTTGCAGTGAGCTGACATCACACCACTACACTCCAGCCTAGACGACTGAGTGAAACTCCATCTCAGAAAAAAAAAAAAAGCAAAAAAGAGAAAATTCCTGCCCTCATGGAGCTTATATTCTAGTGGGGGAAGAAAGACACCATGTAAATTAAAATGGATGATATAATATCAGGTAATTCTTTTTTTTAAAATTTCAACTTTTATCTTAGATACAGGAGGTGCATGTGCAGGTTTATTACATGGGTATATTGTGTGATGCTGAGGTTTGGGGTATGGATCCTGTCACCCAGCTAATGAGCATGATACCCAAAATGGATGATTTCTACCCATACCCCCATCCCTGCCTCCCTCCTCCCCCGTCTTGTATTCCCCAGTGTCTTTTGTTCCCATGCTTATGTCCATGTGTGCTCAGTGTTTAGCTCCCACTTATAAATGAGATTATGAGGTACTTGTTTTACTGTTTCTGTGTTAATTCACTTAAGATTATGGTCTCCACTGCATTTATGTCACTGCAAAGGACATGATTTTATTCTTTTTTTATGGCTGTGTAGTATGCTGTAGTGTATATGTACCACTTTTTAAAAAATCCAGTCCAGCATTGATGGGCACCTAGATTGATTCCATGTCTTTGCCATTGTGAATAATGTGGCAATAAACATGTAAGTGTGTATGTCTTTTGGGGCAAGTTGGTTCCTCTTAACAAAGGTCCATTGCACAGGTCCACCTGAGTATTTTCATGACATAATCGTTGACTTCTATCAGAGTGAGCAATTCAAGAGAACAAAGTAGAATTTGCAACCTTTTAGAACCCATCTTTAAAAGTGACAGACCATCACTTTTGCCATGCCACAGGTCAGCCTAGATTTAGTGTTGCGGTGGGGGCACCACACATAGGCATTAATACCAGGAGGAAAAAAAAAACACAGGAGACATCTTGGATGGTGGGTAGCACAGTGAGTTATGCAATAATTTTGTAGGAAGATGGTTCCAGAAGAAGGGGACAGTAAGTGCAAAGACAGCAATCAAAGGCTAGTCTAGCTAGAACACAGAAAACAGATTGAAGTAGATTGGTCAGATCAGGTAAGGCCTGAAGCAACATGACACGAAGAGGTGGCTGTATTGAGAATGGAATAACTTGAGCAGAGGAGTGGCATTACTTGATCTACGTTTTTAAAAGATTATTCTAGCTGTTGAGTAGAGAACTGATTTCATGGGACAAGAAGAAAGGAGGGAAGTTGAGGTAGGATAGATACTATTACTGTATTCTAGGAGAGAAATGAGCTTGAGCTCAGGTGGTAATGGTGGAAGGGATGAAAAGTGTCTGGATTACAGATGCGTTGTGAAGATAGAGCCAACAAGTCTTGCCAATGAATTGGATATGGAGTGGAGAGAAATTGAGGAGTCCAGAAGGCCTTCTAAATTTTTATCCTGAACAAAATCTTGGGAATGATAGGGAAGGTGCACATGTAGAGGTTAGGAGGAATGGTGGATGGACTTCTCTTCATATCATAGTGGACATACTAAATTTGGGAGGTCTATTGGACATCCACATCTCTACCTATCGATATTATATGAACCAGAAAATTATTGATCCTGCCTAATTACATGTTGTAAAGAATAATTAAGGATTAGAATTATTTTTACAATATAATTAAACCAGGTAAACTCTTAAAAGAAAGAATTATGATTGAATACTACAATGTAGTTATGATTTACAACTGGGGGCTAATTTTTTTCTGTGTTAATAAAAGTTCAGAACTGTAGTTTTCTTTACTTGAAGTCTGTTTTTTTCAACTTAAATTTTAAAATACTGTATTTGATATTGGCCAGAGTATTTTGAACAAATGTTTTAAGTGTGAAAATTAAAGTCAAATGAAAGTTTAAATTTCTGCAAGTTGTTCTGATCAAGCCAGTCACCCAAAATGCTGTATTAAGTTATGTTCCATACTTCTTCAGCACAAAGCCTTGAAAGGTACTTAGTGTTTCTTCATATTTTTATTTCTCTTGATGGAGAAGGGTTCTATTTTCCTCATAAAAGTAGTAAAATTAATAAAAATGTATACAATACAGAATTAGATACGGGGGAACAAATCGAATAACCAAAAGCCCTTTTTACCACTTGTCATTCATTCTGTGCTATAGCAATCTGTAATGTTCCCCAAAGGGGAATCTCTGTTAGAAGTTTAATAAGTATCTTTCCAGATTGTTTTCTACACAGTTTCGTATATGTGCACATGCATGCATGCACATACAGATTTTTTTTTTTTTTTTTTTGAGACGGAGTCTCGCTCTGTCGCCCTGGCTGGAGTGCAGTGGCCGGATCTCAGCTTACTGCAAGCTCCGCCTCCCAGGTTTACGCCATTCTCCTGCCTCAGCCTCCTGAGTAGCTGGGACTACAGGCGCCCGCCACCTCGCCCGGCTAGCTTTTTGTATTTTTTAGTAGAGACGGGGTTTCACCGTGTTAGCCAGGATGGTCTCGAACTCCTGACTTCATGATCCGCCCATCTCGGCCTCCCAAAGTGCTGGGATTACAGGCTTGAGCCACCGCGCCCGGCCACAGATTTTTTTAAACATAAAATTATATACAACTTGTTATTTTCTCTTACAGTTATATCTTGGAGACTTTGTCATTGTTAAATATATTGCATAGCACTATGATTTATTTAACTGTTTTCTTACTGATGTACATTTAGAGTTTACAGAGCTTTGAGCATTCTCAAACCAAATATTATTCTAGAATTTTTCTCTCTATGATGATTTAAACCAATGTTTTAAAGCCCAGTTTGGGGAATTTTCTGTAACAGGTGCACATACTTTCAACTGTATTCAGAGAACCTCAGGTTCTGTAGAGCTTTTCTCACCTGTGCTTTGTTCTCTTTGAGTTTATGGATATATACATGTATATATTTTTTCCTTTATTGTTCTAGAGCATCTTTGCCATCACTAAAACAATGGACCTTGAAAACAGGTTTCTCAATCAATAAAGTAGAAAATGTGCTTTTGGTAATTTAAAATGATACATGAATGTGTGTTTCTGAGCATCGCCATTAAAGATAATTGTTTTGGGACTAGGAGAAGTAGTTTATCCAGTGTTGATGATAATCTGAGTAAGAGGGCTATGCATATTAACCAGAAACTTTGATAAGGGAACAACTTCATAAAATTTTTTAAAGAAAATTATCCTATTTTAGATGTCGAAGTGAACATTTGTGTGGGCAGATTTTCTTATCACTCTCATGAAGTCTCCTTACAAAAGCAACATTTCTAAGTAGCGAAAGGCAAGGAATTTCGCTTAGGTATAAAGTTTGCTAATTTACTAGCTGGATGCAACTCACTCGATGAATCTTTCTTAATAATTGTGTATCTCTGGAGCATATAGTCTTACTAAAGAATATTGCCTTATGTACTTTAAAATGATAGTCTGACTTGATTATGTTCTTTTTTCTTTCTTTTCAGAAAGTATCTTTATGTCACATCTTCTTTTAAAGGAGCATTTAAAAATGAAGTTAAAAAGGCAGAAGAAGCAGTAAAGATTGGTATGCGATTACCTGTAGCCTACATCATTGTTGTTCAGTCATTCAGCAAATCTTAATTGTGCACTGATTCTGAGACATACATTGCTCCAGGCATTGTAGGAGCTACTACAATTAATTAATTGTAGTTTCTGTCTCTGTGGAACTTCAAAACACATTCTTTCAATCTCTGAGTTTGTTTACTCATGATATTATTTATTATTGTAACTATGATCCTGAACACACTTCAAACTAGATTGATATTTGTTAGAAACCTTGTTTGTCTGTCTGGACATGGTGGCTCACACCTATAATTCAGGCACTTTGGGAGGACAAGGTGGGAGAATCACTTGAGACCAAGAGTTCAAGACCAGCCTGGGCAACATAGTGAGACTGTGTCTCTATTTTAAAAAATAAAATAACCCTGCTTGTCATAGCACTGTGTTAGGTCATTTTAGATCCCTGCACTGCATCTACTTTCAGAAGGATGTTCTACATATTCACTCCTCCTATTGCAGGAACAAAGCTCTCTTCCCCAGTATCTGGGAGTGAGTAGTAGCTCTACGTCTATATTTTGTGGATTTTAAAGCATTTTCTGTCAGCTAAAAACTCATTTATGACTTTTGAATTTATATTTGTATATTTATGTCCTATAAATTGTCATACTTAAATGAAAGCCCAATAGAAGGAAGATTTAAAATGTGTAAAAGTTATAAGAGGAACATAGGGTTTTCTGAGATCATGGTCTGTATGCCATTTTTCACTGGTCATGCTGTATGTATGGAAAATACTCACTTAAAATTGCTTGAAATAATTTTGCTATATTATAACTATTCAGCTTCTACTTCTAGCTGAATTCACATTGAAAGAAGCACAAATCAAAGTAAACCAGTGTGACACAACCTCTTTATCTTCTGCCAAGGTATGACATGTAAAGAGAGTAGTCTTATTAAATGGCAAATTGTGTCATTTGCTTTTTCCTGTGCATAGTTGTCTCTTATCATCTACTTCCTAAACTTTTAAGCACAGATAAGCTCAGAAGATTAAGTTGATTTTAACTCAGGTCAACAGAATAGATGAGTGCAGAGAAAGGAGAAGAAACTCAGCAAGTGGGGGCAAGGCTGAGGCAGAGACAAAAGATGAACAGAACATGGGGTGAATTTGAAATGGGGCAGAGCATCACAAGCAATTTCTTTAAAATAGAAAGGAAAGTAACAGGAGAAAGGGAAAAAATAATGAAAAGCCAGCAGAAGAAAAAACTAGCCTATCAAGTCTCCTTGAAAATATCTATTCAAATTATAGCTCCCTGTGGACCTAAATAAATGAGGAAAGCAAGGAAAGGTCTAATAAGCACTCCTTCCTGCTAGTGCTAGGAATTATATACTGTAATTATGAATATTAATAACAATGCTTTCAGCTTCCAAAGCTCTTTTATTATGAGTTGCTCCACACAGTTCATAAACATGCTTTGTAATTCTTAACAATATGCCCATGAGTAAGATAAGTTAAAAAGAACTATTGTTATTAATTATAATGCATTGCAACTAAGAGAAATAGAATATTGCTGCAAGACACGTATTGTAAGTTTGCTAACTCTTACCAAAAATATGGTGTGAAGCTTTAAACGATGGTGAATCATTAAGCAACATATTTATTTGCTTACATGCAAAAGGATAAGTAGGAATATGGAGGTAAAATGCCGTACTTCACCTTCTCTTCATCCTCTTCTACAGACTGAATGTATGAATCCTTTCAGTGATTTTGCCATTTAACTTTCCAGGACCAAGGCTGTGTCTGATAAAGATCTTTCACATCTAAGGTCTTGAGTAAAGGATGACATCAAAGAGTAGTTCGTGGTAATGCCCCAAAGCTAATTCTGTCCATGGCTTGCCCCAATTTCTTAGTTTTTTCTTTTCATTTTTTAAATTAAAGGTAAACCTATCTTATTGTTACTGATTATTGATTTTTAATAGTTTAAGCTTTTTAAACTTTTGTTTTTAAGAAATCATTTCCCTTTGCTTTATATGTTTGAGAGTCCAGAGAAAGACTAATGGGTCAGGACCTTGCTTCCTTTTTGCCTCCTGCTATTTCTTCTCCCTGCCTCTGCTCTGTGCTCTGAGGGCAGGCAGGGTAGGGAAGTCCTTGACCAATTTGCTTTGTTGATCTGATGCAGTCTGGTTTCTTTAAGGCAGAGAAGAGAGCAAAGCAGAATGACCTGAACTTTTGACCTCTTAAATTCTTCTGGGCAGATGAATTTTAAATGGAATACTTGCCAACCATTTTCCACTTTCTTTTACTGGAAATTCAGTGAAAATAGTGTTCATTCAGTGACGTACCATACATCAAAAGAGATACCCACCTTTCACCTCAGGAGGATGAAGCATGTTAAGAGGCTATTCTGATGCCTGAGAACAACAATCATGAATTATTTCTCTTCTGCTTGGTTAGAGGGAGCGTACCAGATTTAGAGTAGTGAATGAGTTGGTATATCAAATCAAAAGTGTTAATAAGAAAGTTAACTGGGCATGGGGTATCCTATAAAGGGAAAATTTGAGAAATATTAGAGGTATCCAGAATTCGATATGAAGAAGATATTTTCTGCTGGCTACTAACCAAATTTCTCAATTATCTTTTTTTTTTCCTGCAAAAACACTTAGTGGTCACATAATTGAGCATTTATTGTTCTCACAAACAAAAGTCAGAACCTGGGTACACTAAATAACTCACCCAAGTTTTCGTCAAAGACTTTGTGCCATTATGGAGAACAAAGTTTCTTTCTCTAAAAGGCAGAGAGGATAATCTGAATATGTACAAAAGAGAATAGTGGGTTAAGATTTGGTTTATCTTCTAAGGTGTTGAAACTGAATAATTTATCAAGTATTGAGAATCTACGATGGTAGAATTGCATTAGGTAATGTGAGCTGTTGTTACCCTTGAAACATTTGTATAATAGGATAATATCAACTTGCTTTTTGTTAATTCAGTGACATTGTGTTCTCTCCTAACCAATGCACTTCTCCAGGAGGTATTACAGAGAGCTCTGGAAGATGTAGAAGCAAAGCAAAAGAATCTTAGAGAAAAACAAAGGTGAGACATAAGCTTTTTTGTTTGCAGGAATCCTCTGTACTGTGTTAAAACAAATTCTGGTTTCTAAGTAGGTAGATTTAGTGGTTATTGTGACAATTTTTTTTCAGTTTGTGACATCTTATAATCTGAAATCTAATATAGTCAAGGTCCCAAAACCAAGATAAGCAATGTAAAACATTGATAAAGTATATATTTACACGTACACGTGTGTGTCTACATAATGTTAAAACTTCCAAAAAAAGTGAAAAACTAGTTCAGCATTTAATTGTTTGGGCTAGATGAAGATGTCTGGATGAGGGAGTGAACTGCCTGGAGGATCAGCTGATAACTCACTTTGCCTCTGTGTCATTTGCCATTTAAATTCTAGAGAATTGGTTCCAGTTTCTTCCCTTTGTCTAGTAGCTTAAAATTTAAGATAGGAAGTAATGTTTCACGTGAATGTATTGCTTATATATCGCTAAAATAAAAATAGCAAGGATATGTTAACAAAACCAGATATTTACATTTGTAAGATTAACTTGCTGTCCAACTCAAATGCTAAACAAGTTAAACTGAAAATAGTCACTGCTGCCCACATAAGATCGGACTTTGAAAGCTGTGATACCTTTGTGAAACTATTTTTAAGGGAAGTATGATTAGTTCTTAACATTATTTTTTGTGAACCATGCACTGACATCCAACCATAACTTTCCTCAAAACTTAAATTTTAAATGTCACTTTTGCATTTATCACAATAAATAAATGTGAAATGTTACTTATGCATTTACCAGAAAAATTTAAATAAATGTCATAGAAATTGTAATTTAAAAACGAAGCCCTAAGGCTTTAGAAATAAAAACCTTCTTGAAACAAGTTCACTGTATGAGATAGTTCATACAGTGAAATGTTTGAAAACTGACCAATCAACACTTTATTAATAATAATGCCAGTTGCCATGAACTTGTTTTAATGGTCAAATGCTGGGTTTTTTAATCGAAGAATATCAGTATATCATTTAATATTATAGAGTGACTATGTCATATACTGTAATACCCTATTACTGTCATATACTGTAATACCCTATTTAGGTATCCCTTATACAGTCAGTACTTTTGTTGAATAGTTGGGATCTCATTAGTGAGTAGTGATTTTTGAGAAAAAGTTTGATTCCTATATGTTTAACCTTAGATATACATGCATTTAATAAATATATAGTATATTAACTCATATCTTATGTTCTATATATATCATATCCACATGGAAGGACTCATAGAACTTTATAATTGTTCTTTAATGATAGATGCATTTAATTGGTCCAGTAAGTATATTATGTCAAATGTAATAGCACGTGGTCATAAAACAAAAGACCAAGTTTGTGGAGAGAGGGGAGCTACAGGGTGAGTGCAGGAGAATTATTTTTGTTGTCATCCTTGATTGGGTAAAGAAAATAATGATTGTTATGTACTTAATCTGTTCCAGGCTTATATTTAACATTATTTCTTTTAGTTCTTATAACATCACAAGTGGCTAGGCAGGTATTAGTCCCATTTTTCAAATGAGACCGAAAGTTTAAGAGGCACAACCATGGTTATTACAAAAACAGGCTTGTGTCTGAAACCAAGTCTACCTCTCACATCTAGGCATTTTCATAGCTTCTAGCAGCCTCTGATATTACAGATGTTTATATCACAACTCCGTACTGTAACTGTTTTTATCACATTGTGGTATTTCTCAATTTCTATTCTATACTTTTAATAGAAAACTCACACAAAACATAATATAGAAGGTCAGTCGGAAAAACAGGAGCTCATATCTGTTGCCCTTGTAAACTTGCTTTATGATAATAACTTATTTACCTTGTATTTTGGAAAAGGTTAAGAGGAAGCCAGAGAATATCTTTTGGCGCATTCCAGTCTATGTCGGATATCTGGAGACTTGAGAAGATGCTGAAATTTAGAAATCACACCTACTGTTAGAAATACTTAAAATTTAAAATAGCCAAGTCATCATTTTGTAAAAAATGCTGCAATGTACCGATAAGACCAGTTAATGTTTTACAACTCTTTTAGCATTTTCTAGTTCTTGTCAATTTAAATTGGCAGACGTGTTTTTGAATCAGTGAATGCTTTTGTTTGACTGGCATAGTTACTAGCATCATGTTTATGCAGAATACTTGGCTATACAGAGACAACTGAGTGTGCCTACCAGATTTTGCAAAATATTTGGATATATACCTTTGACGTTAACCTTCTAGTTTAATTATTAGCAGTTTCATAAACTATATATGTTTATTTAATAAACAACTTTTTAAACTTTCTGAATCTAACTCTAGAGAACTAAAGAAAGCCAGAACACTCTCCCTGTTCTATGGAGTGAACGTGGAAAACCGAAGCCAAGCTGGAATGTTCATTTACAGTAATAACCGTTTGATCAAAATGCATGAAAAAGTGGGCTCACAGTTGAAACTGAAGTCCTTGTAAGTATGTTTTTGCTTTCAGAGGTATAAGCAGAGAGAGGGAGGTTATAGTAAGATGCTGTCTGTGGAGTGAGATGAGTGACTAATCACAGTGGGAGCAAGTGTCATAGTCTCTATTCACCCTTCCTGTCGATATGCAGGCATTAATCTGCCTCATTTATAATATCAGTGAATATGCATGCATGCCCTAAGGAAAAATCACACTTTGGGAAATTTTCTTCAATGCATTGATTGAGCAACTTGATGTGGGGCCATTCCTTGTGCCACCTCTTTGGCTTAAATTTTTAATGCTTTACCAATTTAAAAATAATACAAGCATATTAAATAAATTTTAGAAGAGAAAGAAAAGAAAAATCCATAGTCTTGTAAAGCAACCCTATTAACATTTTGTGCAGCCCCTACATGTATGAGTTCATGCCAGTGACCTGTATGATCATATGTTACTGAAACTCTCTAGCCTATTTGGATTTTAGAGTAATACATTCTCATGCTTTCCCAATGGTCTGAAACTTCTCAGGCTGCTTTCATCAATGATGTAGAGTCCTGAAGAGACACACAGAAAAGGACAGGATCAGACAAGATAATCATGACCAGTAGAAAGGGTCAGGGAGCATTTACTATCTTGCTTCTTCACTCTCAAGGAATTAGCAATTCATTCATTGTTTGTTTAATAAGCACCTATAGTGCAGTGTTGTATGCCAGGCACTATACTAAGCTCTGCTGATAAATGGCCCTTTTGCTAAGGAATGTATAATCAAGTGAAAGGGACAAGCATATAAATGCATATTTTTATATTATGTGAAAATAAGAATTATCTTATAAAACCTAGATTAGTTGGATTTCTTGCTTAAATCCCAGTGCACTCAGCACTGCTTGCCATGGGCTTCCAGTTATCTGGCCTCTAACTGGCTGTGGGACCTCACCCCCTACTAATACCCTACCCTCTCTGCATTTCCTGTTCCTCAGACCTCCTAAGCTCATTTCTGCACTGAGACCTGGGGACATGCCATTCCTCGGCCTTGAACCTTCTGTCCTCAGATGTTCTTACTGCGGGCCTTAACATGCCATTCAGCCATGAGCCTGAAGTATTTTCCACAGGAAGGTCTTCCTTGACTGTCTTATTAAAACTGGTCCCTTCCCTTCCCCCCACCTGTCACTCTTCACATATCACAGCACCTGCATTATGTTACTCACCCCACTTATCACCATCTGAAATGATCTTGTATACTTGTCTGTTTATTAGCTTCATGCCTGCCACCCTTCTGTAAAAGAGAAACTTCAAAGCCAGAGGGAACCTATACTTCTGGTTCTCACCATATTCTTAGTTCCTGGAACAGGGCTAGGTGCTGAGCTTGAATGAATGAATGAATGTTATGTTAGAGGTGAGCATCCAGTGCAAAAAGAGCATTTAGGAGGGACAGTAAAGCAAACTGGGGAAGTCAATTTAGGCCTTCTAGAAGAATGAAGCCCAAATTTAGACTTAGAGAATGAATAGTGAAAGGAAAGCAAGGTGGAAGAGTGAAGTGGTAGCAAAACACGATGGGCAGGGACCCCAAATTGTGAGGCTTTGACACATGTGCCATACAAAAGGCAGCCTAAAGGCTTAGACAATTGTATACTCTTTCCCAAAGCAGGTTATGTCACCAAGCAGATTTAAAGTGAAATACTCATTACCCTGTGGGATAAGCCAACTCTGTGATTCCTTCATAGAATTCACTTAGCACCCCGAGGACCTCTGCAATGGAGAGGAGAAATCCAATCTGATAGATGAAATGCAGAGAAAGAAAGTGGTTCTCTGGCCACTGTCATTTAGAAGATTATGCCAGTTTATTGCAGTAAGGCACCATGGTTTTTAATGTCAAAAGGCCTTGCCTTCCCAGCCACCCTCACTCTCCATGTAAGGTGATAGGTTTGTAAAACGAGTCATATTAACTCAGTAACATTGTACTAAAGTGATTTTTTTATTATGGTACCAAACATGTTGGGATCCCCACAGATTTGTGATAACGTCGTTAGATAACTTGTTAAACTTTGACATGGTCCAGACCAACAGAATCAATTTATTTTTGGAAAAAAAAATGATTTCAAATGACCAGAATATATTTGATTTTTTTCTTTAGCCAAATTTTCAAAATTTAAATATGCATATATTTTCTCAGACTTGGCGCAGGCGTGGTTGGAATTGTTAATATACCCTTGGAGGTCATGGAACCATCCCATAATAAACAGGAATTTCTCAATGTCCAAGAGTACAATCATCTACTAAAAGTCATGGGACAGTACTTGGTCCAGTACTGTAAGGACACCGGCATCAGTGAGTATTCAGTAGTCATAGTAAGTAGGAGATACTTACCAGTGGGATTACTTTCTGTGATTTCTTTAAGCTGACATGATTATCTGAATTCAGATTACCAGCAACTAAAAACTCTGAAAGGGAGCTCCTGCTTTAAAAACAGGAGTGTGAAGGAAGGAGTGAGAAGGGAGCCCATTTCAGAATCTTTCCCAAACTATCGTGAAAAACAAAGCAGCAGATTAGAAATTACAAGGGAATGGCAATCAGAGAACAGAGTGAGGTGACAGCTGACCATGGAGGAAGGAAACAGAAGATAGCTCCAAATAGACTGAGAAACCCTGCTCTGGGCGCTGGGACTCCACTGTGTGAGAGAGCACATAGTCCCATGCAGACCTTAGTAGCTCGTATAATGTTACGTCATACCATAGAGTAAAAACTACTGACCCTGGGTAACTGTAGATATGTTAAACTCTTTTTTTTTTTGTCTGAGATGGAGTCTTGTTCTGTTGCCCAGGCTGGAGTGCAGTGTTGCAATCTTGGCTCGCTGCAATCTCTGCCTCCCTGGTTCAAGTAATTCTCTGCCTCAGCCTCCCAAGTGGCTGGAATTACAGGCACCTGCCACCACGCCCGGTTAATTTTTGTATTTTTAGTAGAGACAGGGTTTCACCATCTTGGCCAGGCTGGTCTTGAACTCCTGACCTCGTGATCTACCTGCCTCAGCCTCCCAAAGTGCTGGGATTACAAGCCTGAGCCACTACGCCCAGGCAGATATGTTAAACTTTGTTTTGTATAGTTAAAAATTCTTGAGTATGTTAATTCCAGGAAGATTTCAATTAAAAATTTCTAAAATCAATAGATCTGGAAACTTAAAAAGATAAACTTTAGTTATCTGAAAAATGTGATTTATTTAGATCACCTCACTCCCCAGAGACACCTGAACAATGAGATGGTGTGCTGTGCATTAATTAAACTTCTTTTTGTTTTTCAATATATATTTTAGAATCAAGGTGTACATGTGCAAGATCATTACAGAGGTATATTGTGTGATGCTGAGGTTTCGGATATGACTGAACTTGTCACCCTGGTATTGAGCATAGTACCCAATAGGTAGTTTTTCAGCCCTTGTCTCCCTTTCTCTCCCCTTTTATATTCCTCAGTGTCTATTATTCCCATCTTTATGTTTATGTTTACCCAGTGTTTAGCTCCCACTTATAAGTGAGAACACGTGGTATTTGGTTTTCTTTTTCTGCATTAGTTTGCTTAGGATAATGGCCTCTAGCTACATCCATGTTGCTGCAGAGGACACAATTTCATTCTTTTTTATGACTGTGTAGTATTCCATGGTATGTGTGTGCCACATTTTCTTTATCCAGTCCACTGTTGATGGACACCTGGGTTGATTCCGTGTCTTCGCTATTGGAAATAACACTGTAATGAACATACATGTAGATGCGTGTGTCCTTTTGGTAGAACAACTGATTTTTCTTTGAGTATATACCCAGTAGTAGGATTGCTGGGTTGAATGATAGTTGAAATCTTAGTTTTTAAAGAAATCTCCAAACTGCTTTCCATAGTGGCTACATGAATTTACATTCCCACCAACAGTGTGTAAGTGTCCCTCTCTCCACAGCCTGGCCAACATTTTTTTTTTTTTTTTTTTTTTTACTTTTTAACAAAATCCATTCTTACAGGTATGAGATGGTATCTCATTGTGGTTTTGATTTGCATTTCTCTGGTGATTTGTGATGTGGACCATTTTTTTTTCATATTTGTTGGCAGCATGTATGTCTTCTTCTGAGAAGTATTTGTGTTCTTTGCTCACTTTTTCATGGGGTTGTCTTTTGCCTGCTAATTTATTTAAGTTCCTTATCGATTCTGGGTACTAGACCTTTGTCAGAGGAATGGTTTGTGAATATTTTCTCCCATTCTATAGGTTGTCTGTAAATAAACTTACTTTTAAGTTATACAGACATAGGGCTCCGTTTATGTCAAGAAATAGGATATCCTGTATTCAATGATTTGGATGAAGTATGTATAATTCATGCACATTAAAAATATGTCTATTCCCTTGAGTCAACTTAAAATCTTCACTTGAAGTTGTAATTTTAGAATATTTTCTTTTCATTTGTATCCATCCAGCTGTACCTAAAACTTTCTCACCAGCACAACAGGGAAAAGTGTAGGAACTCAGTGGGAAATTATGAAAGGGGGAATGAGATTGAGGGGACAGATTCTTGCCGAATCTGGGTTTTCATGTCATGGTCTAAAACATACTCAGAGTGTGTTCTGTGCACCATTAATATCAATATCACCTGGAGTTTGTTAGAAATGCAGAATCCCAGGCCCCACCTGCGACCCACTGAATTAAAATCTGCATTTTTACAAGATCTCCCGGTGATTTATATTCACAATCAAATTTGAGAAGCACTGCTCTGAAGAGTATACCTTTGTAATTTTTCCTGGGATAGGCATATCTTTTTTCATGTGTATTTTTTTGTTTTTCAGAAACATGTCTGAAGTTATGCTAAACATGAGAATGATTACGTTGTCTGGCAGGGTTTGCTAAAGCTGTAGAAAACATGTAAAGATACACATATCAACATAAACATAGTGAGGTTTAAGTCAAACATCTACTCTCTGGTCTTTAACTGCTAGTATGACATGGTATAAAAGGAAAACATTAAGCATTTGAAAATCATGAACCTCCCCATACTCCTCTTGTCTTCGCTGTAATCCCTTTCTTGTCTTCATCCTTAGAAGAAGGAATTAAGTCTTCAGAAAGAGGTAGGCATTAGATTTAAAGGTTGTAAAAGTTATTTCCATCTATGTCACACTCGGGAGAGTCATACTCAGTCCTCTTTGTGGGTGGAGCTCTCTTGAAGCCCCTTTGCTTGGTATGTGGGTTCCCTCCCAACAGTTGTACTCCCAGGTACAAGGTATCATTTACTAGCCCCCACTGCTTACCTAATTCCCTGTCCTTATCTAATTGTTTCTCTGTCTTCTACCTAATTGCTTCTGTCTACCTGTTTCTTAACCTTTTCAACAGATGTAATAGAGTTTAAAATAAATATATTTGTCTTTTTATTATTATTGGTTGATAACATATTGTTTTCACAATTCCATAATTATCTATGGATTGGTAGAGGGCTAGAGGATACTGTCACAAAAGATGTTTCTCTAGAAGGAAGATAGAGACTAGAGGAAGGATAGCAGGCATGTGTATTTGTTCATATGTTTCATTTCATCCTCAAACTTCTTTATCAAACTAAACCAAGTAATCAAGGTCAGAATTGGTAGTTTCAGTAATTTGTAAGGAGATTGACCTTCAAGGTCTTTGCTTATTAACTGCCACAGGAATAACCAAAGTTATGTAATATTTGACTATCTGAAAACCAGTATTACAGGGCACACATTTTAATGAAAAGTATTTAGGTAGATTTTTTTTTTTTTTTTTTTTTGGCCTTGTGAGTAAAAGATGGAGTCTTTATATTTGCTGAAAGTCTGATGTGTTTTTAGGGAAAACTGGGTCCTTGTAAAAATCAAATAGGCAAAAAGAGAAGTGGAGAGGTAATGCCAGGTGGTGGTGCCAAGGTTGTCTGGCTATTTATCTTACTTTTGTTTGTTTCTAACGTTTTGCTTTCTCTCTTTCCTCCTGTCTTGTGAACTAGGCAAGGTGGGGGGAGGAGGGCAGCAGGAGTAGTAGAGGTCTCCTTCCTTATCCCCCACTTTGAGAATTTTCACTAATTAGTGGGAGGGTTCACTTTTATTTTTACCTTTTGAGTCTTTTTTATGTCATTTATCAAATCTACACTTACTTTCAGCCCAGCTGATGCTAAGAATCTCAGAAATATTTTCCTCGTTTCTAAGTCTGACCTCACCTCACTGTCTGCCACTATGTTTTCTGAAGCTTTATATATCCTTATAATAAAATGGAAATAGTAATCATCAGCTTTGGGGAGTAGGGAGAGAAGGAGAAATAAAAAGTGGGGAGAAACATTAAATGAAATTTGGGTTTGAACAGGAGCAATTATGAAAAATGTATTACTAAACTTTTCCAAAATGGATCAGAATTGAGCTGGTGTTTCGCAGAAGAATTCAAATCCTAGTTCTTCAGTTGGCAAAGAGGGTAAAATTCATTTAGCCCAGTCACTTTTAATCCCCTCACTCTCGCTGCCTTTTTAAGCCTGAATGCGGGGCCACCCGTGAAAGGAAAACTGCTCCCTCTTGAGGCAGCCCATGAATTTGCACAACACTATTAAAAAATACGTAGATCTTCATATTAAATCCAAATCCATGCCTCATGGATTCTTTCATTCTACCATGCTAGGCACCAGTGTTCTAGGACCAGCAAATCAGACACGGTCTGTCTTCTCTGAGATCTTACAGTCTAGGGTGGTGCTATGGTCTGAATGTTTGTGTCTCCCCTACAAATTCAAATGTTGAAAATCTGACCCCCAGGATGATGGTATTAGCAACTGGGACTTCAGCGGGGTGATGAGGTCATGAGAGCAGAGCCTTCATGACTGGCATTAGTGTATTTATAAAGGAAGTCCAAGAGAGACCCCTCACCCCCTTCTCCATGCGATGTTCAAGTGAGAGACAGCCATCTAAGAACCAGGAAGCAAGCCCTCACCAGACTCAGAATCTGGCAGTGCCTTGATCTCGGACTTCCCAGTCTCCAGAACTGAGAAATAAGCGTGTTATTTATAAGCCACTTAGTCTATAGTATTTTGTTATAAGCAACCAAATGGACTAAGACACAAGCTAACACGATTTGACAATTAGAAATAGGATTAGTGCCCAACAGAGAAGAATGAAAACTGCAGAAGCCAGTGGCCAGGAGCCCACAGTCTGTAGGCCAGGGAAGGCCTCCCCGAGGAAGTGATGTTTCCTAAGGCCTTAGGATGGGGAGGGGTTAGCTGGGTTTACTGAGTTCTTCCTGTTTGGGGCCAAGGAGGGGAGGCCTAAAGCTTTTCTAAATGGCAGCCCCCCCAGGTATTTGAAGACAAGATTATGTCTGTCTTCAGTCTTTGTTTAATCTTGACTAATGTTTCCAAGTTCAAGAATAGCAATTATTCTTCGTTTGACATGGTATTAAATATATTTACCATCCTAGCATTATATTTTAAAATGTATTACCTAGAAACAAAATATGCCAGATGAAACCTGAACAGCCTTGACTGAAATGGGATCCTCATCTTTCTTTCGAGTTGTTGGAATCTTACTGGTACACCTAAAAATATGTGAACTCTCAGTAAACACATTATTGACCCTCAGTGTCCTCATTACCAGTTAAAGTTTTTAACAAAAACATTAATATGTGTTCTTGTAAAGCCATACCTCTCTTTTCTTATTTTTTCCAGTAAGAGGTTTTGAGCCCTAGTGTAAAATCATACATTTAACCCTAGTAAAGTTTGTCACCTTATTAGGCCTCATTCTCTCAGGTTGTAATGACCTTTTTTTGGAATCTAATGCTAACTTCTAACTAATGTGTTATATTCCCAGATTTATGTAAAGTCTGGCTAGTATTTTCTGTGTGACTTCATGTAAACCCAGTTGCGTAGGACAGGAAAATCAGACACCCTGACCCTCTACCAGTGATCTCCACTGAGATAAAAGTGGGTACCTTGGGACATGTTTTCCTGATTGTGCTATCGCCTAACCCTTGTCAATTCCCCAGTTTGTGCATAATTTTGAAAGTGAGAAATAATATTTGTTACATGAATATTTTCTTTAAAACGTAGACAATGCTGTAGTGCCTGGATATAGTTAGTTGCTCACCACAGAATTTTGTTTTCCATATAATGCAATTTAGTCTCTAAGATCTCAGAAAGGGACTACCAGGAAAATGAATATAACAACTTTGCTAAGGATACACATCGAGTGAGGAGGCAAATATTAAAAGGTGAGAATATGAGACAAGTTTATTTGAAGATGTAGTCTCAGAAACAGTTCATATCTTTTTAATTCAGTTTTTGAAGTTAAGGATTTTATGTATACATCCTGTTTTATTTAAAAATATTATCAACATATTTTATATTATTTTAAAATTTATTATGGTGTTATGGGCTGAATTGTATTCCTTTCAAATTCATAAGTTGAAGCCCTAGCTCCCAGTAGCTCAGGCTGTATAGGGCCTTTAAAGAAACAGTTAAGCTAAAATAGAGTTGTTAGGGTGGGCCCTAATGCAATCTGACTGGCGTCCTCATAAGAACAGGAAATTCAGACACAAAGAGACATACCAGGGATAGGTGCACACAAATCAAAAAATGTGTGAGGTCACAGGGAGAAGGTGACCATCTGTAAGCAAAGTAGGGAAGCCTCAGAAGAAACCAAGCCTGCCAATACCTTGATCTTGGACTTCCAGCCTCCAGAATAGTGAGAAAATAAATAAACTTCTGTTGTATAAGCCACCCAGTCTGTGGTATTTTGTCATGGCAGCCCTAGCAAACTAATACATATGGGAGATTTCAAAATTAGAATTAAAGAGAATTTTATAATGAAACTCTGTAAACCCATCAACCAGCCTCAGTGATCAACTTGTAGGTGAACTGGTTTCATCTGTAGCCCAACTATTCCCTGACAACTGGATTATGAAGGCAGTCCCAGACCCTGTATAATTACATCCATAAGTATTTTAGCATTTATTCTAAAAGTAAGTACTGTTTAAAAATCACAGTACAAATATCATTACCTAAAAGTTACTACCTTCTTAATATAATAAAATATCCAGTCTGTTGTTCATATTTCTAATTATCTCCTGTCATAAACTGCAAGATTCTTTCTCTATCACTCTCTCCCTCTTCCACTCCCCTCCTTTTGGTTCTTCCTTAAGTTTATTTGTAAGAAAACCAGATTGGTGGTCTTATAGTTATCACACAGTCTAGATTTTGCTGACTGCGTTAGTAGGAGTAGTTCAACAGGTTCTTCCATTCTGTTCATTTTTATTTAAATTGGTAGACTAGCAGCTTGCCCATTTAGATGTGTCTTTTTTGTCAAGATGTTTCATAGGTGGTAGTGTGTTCTTCCACTGGGAGGCTGATTATCTCTCTTTTAATGATATCAGCAATTAGTGATCAATGCTCAGATTCCTTAGGAGTTCAAAAAATTGTATTCTAATTATATTATATTTTCTTCATCAGCTCTAATACTTCTATAAGGAAAAACTGTCTTTCATCTACTACTTGGTTACCCATGTTGGTATTTTTACTGTTTAACAGAAGCAACTGAACTCTATACTGCTAAAAAATTGCTTTGGATAAAAGTTTGGTGTGAAAAGAATAAGAGACAATTAAAAGATTAAAATATGATACAGACATTTTGCCTAATTGATTTACATGACATAAATATATACTCTGTTTAAAATCATTACGTCATGTCTGCTCCCAGCAAATAAAAAGATGGTTCAAGGGTTCATCAAATTGACTGTTGGAAAAAAAAAACCACATTCTTGGATTTAATTCATTTACATTGCTTTCAGCTGGTAATTGAAATTATTACCGTTGACAGCACTTATGCTTCCTTTTCTTTCTGACTTTACCTGTATTATCATGATAATGACATTTTTTACAGCTACAATGAAGTTTTTTTGCTAAAATATCTCCAAGGATCTCACCCATATTGCAAATAAAATGTCTAAGACCCTTATTCTTTCTGGAATTCAGTGAAATTTGATTCTTATAGTTTGATTTTCCCTGCCATACCTAAAAGAAGACCTCAAAACTCTCCTCATCAGCCTGCTTAAGAAGAGTAAGTTATATTGAATGACTCTGAATTTAAAACTGCAGTCAGAAACCGGATGTACAATATGAGGACTGTAGGTAATACAGTTGTACTGTATATGGGAGTTTATGGTTTGGTAAAAGGTTCACTTCCCTGTAATAAAGCAGCTCACAATGCATCTTTGAAGTAACATGCTGAGATTCATCTTTTAAACGTGTACATATAAACCCTTTGCATTATGGCTTTAAACACAATGGTAAGGAATGTCTTTGAAAATCATGTTTTAAACACTTGCTTACGAAGTTCACAGTTTGCTAAATGGTTCATTTCACTCTAATAAAGCAGCTCACAATACATCTTTGAAGTAAAAAAAGGTATTGTATATGGGACTTACACTAAGTGAGTAGGTTTTAGCTCCTCTTGCCACAAAAACAAGAAAAATGGGTAACTATGTGAGATGGAGATATTAACTTATTTCACTGTAGTAACCCTTTTACTATCTGTATGTATCCTATAACACATGTTGTATACTTCAAATATACACAATAAAGTTTATTGTAAAATATTCCTCTAATCCATGAAAAATAAAATAATGTAGCCAGAATTAAGCATACATTGTATTAATAAAAATCAAATATGGATCTTTAAGCTTTTAGGAACATTAGGTTAGTCAGTAATCTTCACATACATCTTGAGTAAGGAGAGTTCTGGTAGAAAGGTAGTCTAACTCAGGTATTGGGGAGACATACAAAGCTGACTAGGCAATCGCCCATGATAACACAGAATTCCTTGGGAATACACTTTAGATTTGATTTTTATGTTTAGCTTTGATTTCCACATTTTAGAGGGAAACTGAAATGTATCCAAAGGAGAGCAGTGACAATGACTAAGTAAAAATATAACCTAAAAAAAGAAGGTCAAATTTATTTCTTCCTGAAGAAAGAACCAGAAGAAACATAATTTTCCCCAGTGTTGTTTTTTAAGATTTGCCATAATGAGGCCTCTAGCCGTCTCCCTTCTAGTCTCCCTGCACAGAATCATGTGGTTCCCAATCAGGAGCCAAAATGCCCTAGGGCATCTTAGAGTATACCAGGGAGTCCACGAATTCCTAAGTCTACCAATAATTGTCTAAGATGGCGTTATGCCTCATACATCTATATGCTATAGATTTTCAAATGTATAGAGATGTAGTTGTGGGTAGTAAAATATAAAATTACTCAAAGTGTTATTAAATTCATAATTTGTTTACTTTTTGTCATATATTTTCTTAGGTTGAGGGTGTGGGTTCTAAAAGTTTCTTGCAGCATGTGGAGATCCTCACACTTGAGAAGGTGGGTAACCAGTGATACGAAACCAGAGAAAATGATGCTACTTGGCCTTGTTAAATGAGGAAGTTGACATTTGGAGTGAATTGGACCAGCTGCAGACTACTGGAATTTTGCAGGGGAGCGTACTGTGCTTACAGTAGAGTAGAGAAGTGAAAGTGTTCTGATAGCAGCTGCCACATAACTTTTGCCACTGACTGGACTCATAACATGAGACTAGCACAACTACACGCCACCATACCCAGGAGGCAAGAGAAAGGGAAGAAGGACTGTAGCATCTTCACCACCACTGAATATACCTTGCCTTGCTTTTTTTCACTTCAAGTAGACCACCTTGGGAAGTGAAAAACAAACAGGGATAGCAAATAGGCCTCAATTATGTTGGGACTCTCTCATTACCCGTGCACCACACACTAAGTCATCATGGCATTTCTTCCTGATAAGCAGCGGTTGGCCTAATGGTTCTTCTCAAGAGTGTATCAGGCATCATTACCAACTGATTGGAGTTGACATTATCCATTGAAACCAGTTTGCCATCCCTAATCCAGAGCTTTCATTAAGAACAAAAATGATAAGCGATCCCACCTTGGACCAGATTAGGACAGATCTGATGCCTGGCTGTTACCTTAGCTTTAAATGAGAGGAGTAATGACAAACAGGACGGTATTCAACAGAGGAGGAAGAGATTTAACAGTTCCCTGAGAAAAGGTATGAAATTTCTATCTCAGGAGATCTTTGGAATATAATCATCTATTTAGATACAGAACCATCTGAAAGCAGGAACTGATTTAACATTCTCCAGGTATACCATTTTTCTGGTGCTTTGAGTTTATAAACTGTTTCAGGCCTCCTTATTTTGATGGAGACCATCAAAGCTTTGCTGTAGTAGTTTACTATTGAATTTGATTGCGTCTCTCCTAGGCTAATTGATTCCCTGGATGTCATTGTACGTTCTATGAACAGATACAAAACTGACATCTAAGAGGATGTTGTATTTCTCTCTCTTTTTTTTTTTTTTTTTTTTTTTTGAGACAGAATCTCATTCTGTCGCCTAGGCTTGAGTGCAGTGGCACGATCTCGGCTCACTGCAATCTCCACCTCCTGGGTTCAAGCAATTCTCCTGCCTCAGCCTCCCAAGTAGCTGGGATTACAGATGCCCGCCACCACACCCGGCTAATTTTTTGTGTTTTAGTAGAGATGGAGTTTCACCATGTTGGTCAGGCTGGTCTTGAACTCCTGACCTTGAATGATCCGCCCACCTCAGCCTCCCAAAGTGCTGGAATTACAGGCATGAGACACCTCGCCCCACACATTTCTCTTATTTTTAAGAGGCAAAATATGTGTCAACTGCTCTTGTAGTTACTGGTTTTTGATAAATTTTGAGTAAGTAATTGCAGCATTTCCCCCCCCCCCCCTTTTTTTCCCCTAGACAAGAGTCTTGCTCTGTCGCCCGGGCTGGTGTGCAGTGGCATGATCTCAGCTCACTGCAAGCTCCGCCTCCCGGGTTCACGCCATTCTCCTGCCTCAGCATCCCAAGTAGCTGGGACTACAGGAACCTGCCACCATGTCCGGCTAATTTTTTGTATTTTTAGTAGAGACGGAGTTTCACCGTGTTAGCCAGGATGGTCTCGATCTCCTGATCTCGTGATCCGCCCGACTCAGCCGCCCAAAGTGCTGGAATTACAAGTATTTCCCTTTCCCCCCCACCCCCCCAGGTGCTTGGTTTAAAGAGGCTCCTGAACAATTCATTAGATTAACATTAAGAATCTACTGAATAAAGTACTCCATACATAGCCGGCAGTAAATTAACCTTTCAGTTTTTTTCTCACAGATACTTCTAGAAATTGAGACTTTAATTGTGTGCGCATTAATCCTAGATTATCCTATTAATTTAATGAGCTTATTAGCTCTTCATACAAAAGTCTTAAGATATGTACTCTTTTATAATTTTGAAAATTAGCTGTGTGCTTTCAGCCATCTACTCTTTGTAATAGTAAACTGAATTCTGTAATCAACCTATCGTGAGCATGTTAAAATAATACATAATTTTGGAGTTAATAAATTTGGGGTTATCTGCATGGCTCTAGGTGGATAGAAATATTTTGGTTAATGTTTTTTGGAAGAGACATTATTCCACTTTCATTTTATTTTATTTTATTTTATTTTATTTCACACAACATATTAATGAGGCATTTTGTCAAGAATAGCAGCAACATTGGTTGAGGGCTTGTTAGGTGCAGGATGCTGAACTACGTGTTGAAGACATGCAGAATTATAAAGCACACTTCCTCCTTTGGAAAAGTGCAGTGCTCATGGAGAAGTAACTTTTAAAGAGAGGAAAAATACATGACAACAGCAAACTTAAATTTCTGCAGGGCTCTTTAGTGGTTTTTTTTTTCCATTGTGATGAAATACATATAACACAAAATTTACCATCTTAACCACTTTTAAGTGTACAGTTCAGTAACATTAAAGATATTTAAATGCTGTACAACTGTTACCACCATCCATCTCTAAAACTCTTTTCATCTTGCACAACTAAAACGCTATAAGCATGAAACAATAGCTCCCAATTCCCTGCTTTTCCATCCTCTGACAACCACCCTTCTACTTTCTGTCTCTATGATTTTGACTAAGTACCTCATGTAAGTGGAACAATAAAGTATTTATCCTTTTGTGACTGGCTTATTTCACTTAGCACAGTGTCCTCAAAGTTCATCCATGTTATAGCATATGTTAAATTGCCTTCAGTTTTAAGGGTGAATAATACTCCGTTATACATACGCACACACACACACCCCACGTTTTGCTTATCCATTCATCTGTGGATAGCCACTTGAGTTGCTTCCGTGTTTTAGCTATTGTGAGTAATGTTACTATGAAAATAGGTATACACATTTCTCTTCAAGGCCCTGTGTTTTTTAAAAGCAATTTTCAAGTACATATTGTTATTAATTATAGTCACAATGATGTGCAATAGATCTTTTGAACTTATTTATCCTGCCTAACTGAAATTGTGTATCCTTTTACCAACATCTCCCCATCCCCCTCCCCTAGCCTCTGGTAACCATCCTTCTACTCTGTGCTTCTATGAGTTTGGCTTTCTAAGATTCCACATATAAATGAAATATGCAGTATTTGTCTTTCAGTACCCAGCTTATTTCACTTAACATAATGTTTGCCAGGTTCATTTATGGTTTTGCAAATGACATGTCCTTCTTTTAAAAGGCTAAATAGTATTCCATTGTATAGGTACCACATGTTCTGAAATCCTTCATCTATTGATGGACACTTAGATTCATCCCATATCTTAGCTATTTACAAATAGTGCTGCAGTGAATATGGGTGTGCAGATATCTCTTTAACATACTGATTTCATTTCCTCTGGATAAATATACAGAAGAGGACATGCTGGATCATATGGTAGTTCTATTTTTAATTTTTGAAGGAAACTCCATATTATTTTTCATAATGGCTACACTAATTCATATTCTTGCCACTAGTGTGCAAGTTTGTTTAGATCTTTAAACTTGTTAGAGTTTGTTTCTATCCGCATCCTTGCCAACACTACCTTTCACGTCTTTGATCATAGTCATCATAACAGGTATGAGGTGATATCTCCCTGTGATTTTAATTTGTATTTCCCTGGTGCTTAGTCATGTTGACCATTTAAAAAATACATACATCTTGGCCACTTATATGTCTTCTTTGGAAAATTGAGACCCTGCTTTAAGTTCTTTTGTGTATATACCCAGCAGTGGAATTTCCAGATCGAATGGTAATTCTATTTTCAATTTTTTTGAGGAACTACCATATTCTTTTCCACAGTAGCCACACCATTTTACTTCCCATCGACAGTGCACAGGGGTTCCAGTTTCTCCACATCTTCACCAACACTTGTTATTTTGTGGGTTCTTTTTTTGATGGTAGCTATCCTAATGAGCATAAAATGGTATCTCATTGTAGTTTTGATTTACATTTCCCTAATGATTAGTGATTTGGGGTATCATTTCTTGTGCTTACTGTCCATTTACATATTTTCCTTGGAGAAATGTCCGTTCAAGGTCCTTGATTTTTTTTTTTGAGTTGGATTATTTTCGTTGTTGTTGCTGAGTTTGAGGAGTTCCCTCTCTATTTTGGCTACCAGTCATCAGATATATGTTTTCCCATTATATTTTTTCATTCTGTGGGTTGCCATTTGTCTATTTTTTCTTTTGTTGCTTGTGCCTTTGGTATCATATATTTTACAGAGTGTTGCCAAATCTAATGATGCTTTTTGTTTTTTAAGAGTTTTCTAGTTTAAGATGTTACATTTAGGTTGTGGATTTATTTTGAGTTAATTTTTGCAAGTGGTGTTATGTAAGAGTCCAGTTTTATCTTTCACATGTAGATACCCAATTTTCTCCATACCATTTGTTTAAAAGACTGCCTGTTCTCCATTGAATGGTTGTGACACCCTTGTCAAAAATAATTTGACCATATTTGATTATGTGAGAGTTTATTTTTCTGGATTGTCTATCCATTGGTCTTTATGTCAGTGCCAACTCTTTAGATTTCTGTAGCTTTAGTGAGTTTTGGAGTAAGGAAGTGTGAGTTCTCCAGATTTATTACTCTTTTTTAGGATTGTTTTGGGTATTTAGGATCTTTCTATATTTCATGTGAATTTTAGGATTGGTTTTTCTATTTCCACAAAAAAAGGTCTTTGGAATTTTCATAAGGATTGGATTAAATCTGTAGATTGCTTTGGGTAGTAATGACATCTTAACAGTTGTGTTAAGTTAAACTTCCAGTCCATAATCATGAGATGTCTTTCCGTTTATTTATGTCTTTTTAAATTTCTTTAAGAAATGTTTTACAGTTTTCACTATAAAAGTTTTTCATCTCCTTGATTAAGTTAATTCCTAAGTTGTCTTTTTGATAGTATTGTAAATGGAGTTGTCTTCTAATTTTTCCTTTTGGGTTGCTCATTGTTAGTGTATAGAAACAAAACTGATCTCTGTGTTGACTTTGTGTCCTACTTTGTTGAATTTTTTATTAGTTCTAACAGTTTTTAAAAATTGCATGGAATATTTAGGGTATTCTACATATAAGATTATATCAACTGTGTACAGAGATAATTCTGCTTCTTCCTTTCCAGTCTGGATGCCTTGTATTCTTTTTCTTGCCTAATCACTGTGGCTAGGACTTCCAGTACTATTTTGAATGGAAGTGGTGAGAATGAGTGTCTTTGCCTTGTCCCTTCTTAGAGAAAACAGGTTTAGTCTTTTACCATTGAGTACAATATTCTTTGTGGATATTTCACATATGGCTTTTATTATGTTGAGGTAGTTTCCTTCTGTCCTAATTTGTTGAGTGTTTTTATCATGAAAGGATGTTGAATTATATCATATGCCCTCTCTACATCAATTGAGATGATCATGCAGTTTTTTTCTTTATTCTCTTAATGTGATCTATTACATTGATTTTTGTATGTTGAACATGAATAAATTCCACTTGGTCATGATGTATAGTCTTTAGAATATGCTTCTTAATTCAGTTTGCTAGTATTTTGTTGTGAACTTTTGCATCATTGTCAAAAGGAATATTGGTCTGTAGTTTTCTTTGGTAGGAGTGTCAAAGAGATAGGATAATGCCAGCTTTATAGAATGAGTTAAGGAGGAATATTTCCTCCTTTTCAACTTTTAAAAAATGTTTGAGAAAGATTGATGTTGGTTCTTCTTTAAATGTTTGGTAGCAGTCACTGAAGAAGTCATCAGTTCCAGGACTTTTCTTTGTTGGGATATTTATTATTACTGATTCAATCTCCTTACTAGTTGTAGACTTATTCAGATTTTTTGTTTCTTCATAGTTTAGTCTTGGTAGGTATTGTGTTTCTAGAAATTTGTCCATTTCATCTAAGTTATCCAATTTATTGTTGTTGTACAATTGCTCATGGTACTCTCTTATAATCATTTTTATTTCTGTAGAATTAATAGTAATGTCCCCACTGTCATTTTTGATTTTAGTAATTTGGACCATCTCTCTTTTTGTCTTAGTTCATCTAGCTAAAGTTTTGTCACTTTTGTTTCTCTTTTTGAAGAACTGACTTTTGATTTTGTTGATTTTCTGTATTATTTTTCTATTCGCTATTTCATTTATCTCTGCTCTAACTTTTATGCCCTTTTTCCTACTGGCTTTGGGTTTAGTTTGTTCTTCTTTTTCTAGTTCTTTAAGCTGTAAAGTTAGGTTTTTGATTTGAGATCTTTCTTGTTTTTTGAATATAAACATTTGTAAAAGCTATACGTTTTCCTCATTGCCCTGTTTTTGCTGTGTCCTTTAAGTTTTGGTATGTAGTGTTTTTGTTTTCATCTCTCAATATTTTTAAATTTCCCTTATTTTATTTATTTATTTATTTATTTATTTATTTATTTATTTATAGACAGAGTCTTGTTTTGTCGCCCAGGCTGGAGTGCAGCATCATGATCTCAGTTCACTGCAACCTCCACCTTCTGGATTCAAGTGATTCTCATGCCTCAGGCTCCTGAATAGCTGGGATTACACCTTTGATTTTTTATTTGATTTGTTTATTATTTAGTAGTTTGTTATTTAATTTCCACAAATTTGTGAATTTTCCCATTTTCCTTTTGTTATTGTTTTCTAATTTCATCCTGTTGTGGTCGGAGAAGGTATTTTATGTGATATCTATCCTTTAAAATCTATTGACTCTTTGTTTTTAGATATAGTTGGTTTATTGTGTTGTTCAAGTCCTCCATTTCCTTATTTTACTTCTGTCTGGATGTTCTATCAGTTATTGTGAGGTATTAAAGTATCCAGTTAATATTGTAGAACTGTTTATTTCTCCCTTCAATTTTGTTAAATTTTGCTTTATATACTTGATGGTCTGTTATTAGGTACATAAATGTTTGTAATTGTTACATTTTCTAGCTATACTGAACCTCCCATTAAAGTATAATGTCCTTCTTTGTCTCTCATAAACTTTTTTGATTTCAAGTCTGTTTTGTCTGATATTATAGCCGTATCTGCTCTCTTTTGGTTACTATTTGCAAGAAGTATACTTTTCCATCATTTCGTTTTCAACCAATTTGTATCTTTGGATCAAAAGTAAGTATCTTGTAGACAACATATGCTGGGATTATGTTTTTTAATTTATTCTGCTAATCTCTGTCTTTGGAATGTTTAATCCATTTACATTTAAAGTAATTACTGATAAGGAGAGAATTTTGTCATTTTATTAATTGTTTTATCTATGCCTTATAGCTTTTTGTTACTCATTTCCTGAATGATTTTCTTTTGTGTCTTGTTGATATTTTGTAGTGAAACAAAAGTATATTCTAGCCATTTTTTTGTGGTTACTATGGAGATCACATTTAACATGCTAAACTGATAACATTCTAATTTAAATATATACCAGCTTAACTTCAATAACATACAAGAACTCTGATTCTTAACTCTTTTCCTGTTTGCCCCAAGGATACGCACCAGTGGCGTTTGTGGCTACAACATTTACCCCAAGATAACTTTGCCATGAAATATCTCACTTTTAATTATTATTTTCACATTGCTCTAGTATATCAACTTTGTTTATAGCATTTTGTTTTTAGTAGTGATATTTCTATTTACAAAATATGGTAATTTTTGATCACTGAAAATGTAAGTCCTAGGAAAACAGAGCATTCTAAGCATGATGTTAACATTGTTCTCAAACAGTTGTTGGCCATAGATTCATTTGATGTATCTGATTTTTTCAAAAATAGGCAATTCTGATTATTCAGGTGATTCTAGTGTTAGTTCTGTTTAGAAATAACTCTAAAGATCAATTTTTATATTTTATTTTCACATTGAAAAATCAGATTTGCTTTAGCCTCAAAGAACATGTTAAATGAATGCTGGCAATGAACTATACTTTTTTTTTCTAAACAGGAAAAGGGTCAAGAAGCTCCTTTCCCACTCCTTTCAGTTATTAATGTCATAAAATTACATTTTTATACCTTGTATGTACAAAAACATAAATAATTTTAATGCATTAGTCTCTTAAATTATGTAAGAAACCAAGAGTGTAGTTACATACGATTGTTACAATAATACTTGTTTTATAATTGTCCACTTATTTACCTTTAATGATATCTTTATTTCTTTATACAGTTACTAGTTACTATCTAATGTCCTTTCATGTCAACCTGCAAAATTCCCTTAGCATTTCTTGCAGGGCTGGTCTTAGTGGTAATGAACTCTTTTGCCTTTTGTTTACCTGAGGATGTCTTAATTTCTCTCTCACTTTTAAAGGGTAGTTTTGCCAAATGTAGGATTCTCAGTTGATAGTTTGTTTTCTTTTAGCACTTTAATAATGTAAGTTCACTGCCTCTGGCTTCCCTTCTGATGAGAAATCTTCTGATAATCTTATTGAAGATCCCTTGTATGTGACGAGTTGCTTTTTTCTTTCTACTTTCAAAACTCTCTCTTTGCCTTTCTACAGTTTGATTATGATGTTTCTTGGGTCTTTTTGAGTTCATCCTACTTGAAATTTTTTAAGCACCTTAGATGTTTACATTCACATTTTTCACCAAATGTAGAAAATTTTCAACCATTATTTATTTAAATAATCTCTCCCTTTCTTCCTCTCATTTTCTTCTAGGGTTTCCATAAGGTGTCTGTTGGCTTACTTGATGATGTCTAGTTCTTCGGCTCTGTCCACTTTTATTCAATTTTTTTTTTTTTTTGAGATAGACTCTCACTCTGTCACCCAGGCTGGAGTGTAGTGGTGCAATCTTGGCTCACTGCAACCTCCACCTCCTGAGTAGCTGGCATTACAGGTGTGTGCCACCCCCGGCTAATTTTTTGTATTTTTTTTTTTTTTTTTGAGATAGAGTCTTACCCTGTCACCATGCTAGAGTGCAATGGCATGATCTCGGCTCATTGCAACCTCCACCTTCTGGTTCAAGCAATTCTCCTGCCTCAGCCTCCTGAGTAGCCGGGACTACAGGTGTGTGCCACCACGCCCAGCTAATTTTTGTATTTTTAGTGGAGACAGGGTTTCACCATGTTGGCCAGGATGGTCTCGGTCTCTTGACATCATGATCTGCTCGCCTTGGCCTCCCAAAGTGCTGGGATTACAGGCTTGAGCCATGGCGCCCAGCCTAATTTTTTTGTATTTTTAGTAGAGACGAGGTTTACCATGTTGGCCAGGCTGGTCTTGAACTCCTGACCTCAGGTGATCCACCCACCTCGACCTCCCAAAGTGCTAGAATTACAGGTGTGAGCTGCTCCTGGTTACTGTTATTCAATATTTTTTTATTGTTGTTCATTAGATTTAGTTTTCATTATTCTGTGTTAAAGTTCACTTCTGTGTTCAGATTTTCTCTTCTGCTTTCTCAAATCTGACTCTGTATCCCTCTAGTGATTTTTAAATTTCAGTTATTGTATTTTTTTCAGCTCCATAATTTCTTTTTATTTACTTTTTAGGTTCTGTATTTCTTTATGATATTTACATTTTGTTCTATATCAATTTCTTGACTTTTTCACTTTTTTTTTTTTTTTTTTTTTGAGATGGAGTTTTACTCTGTCAGCCAGTCTGGAGTGTAGTGGCACAATCTCTGCTCACTGCAACCTCTGCCTCCCAGTTTCAAGAGATTCTCATACCTCAGCCACCCAAGTATCTGGGATTACAGGTGTGGGCCACCACACCTGGCTAATTTTTGTATTTTTAGTAGACATGGGGTTTCGCCATGTTGGTCAGGCTGGTCTCAAACTCCTGACCCCAGGTGATCCACTTGTCTCAGCTTCCCACAGTGCTGGGATTACAGGCATGAGCCACTGTGCCTGGCCTTCTTTTTTCTTTCTTTCTTTCCTTCCTTTCTTTCTTCCTTCCTTCCTTCCCTCCCTCCCTCCCTCCTTCCTTTCTCTCTGTCTTTTTCTTTCTTTCTCTTTCTCCCTTCCTTTCTTTCTTTCTTTCTTTCTTTCTTTCTTTCTTTCTTTCTTTCTTTCTTTCTTTCTTTCTTTCTTTCTCTTTCTTTCTTTCTTTCCTTCCTTCCTTCCTTTCTTTCTTTCTTTCTTTCTTTCTTTCTTTCTTTCTTTCTTTCTT
>NW_022300975.1:2122992-2130112 GCF_002776525.5 Piliocolobus tephrosceles
TTCTTTCTTTCTTTCTTTCTTTCTTTCTTTCTTTCTTTCTTTCTTTCATTCTTTGAGTGTCTTTGAGACAGTCATTTTAAAGTCTTTGTCTATTAGATCTGCCATCAGGTTTTTTTCAGGCACAATTTCTGTTGATTCATTCTTTTGCTTGGAATGTGCCATACTTTACTGTTTCTTTGTATGACTTGTGATTTTTCTTTTGTTGAAAACTGGACATTTGAATCTAACAGTGTTGTACTTCTGGAAATCAGAGTCTCTTCCTTCTCTAAGACTTACTGGTTTATTTTTGTTTGTTTGTTTAAATTGTTGTAGGCTCTCTCTGGGCAGATCAGCCTGAGCCATACACTTAAGGTTTTCTTGGGTTTTTCTGAGCCTGTGCCTTTGCTGGGACATGTGCAGTGACTTCCTAATTTCCTCTATACATGTAGCAGCTTTTGGATGCACTAGTCTTCAATATCTGGTTTCCATAAGGTGAAAGGAGACAAATGAAAGGAGGAAAAAAAAGACACCAACCCCTTAAATCCACTGGAAGTCACTCCAGGTAGAAGGGGAGGGGCTTGCAACCATGAGGGAGAGGCATAACAAAAATGGCCTTCACCTCTTCGTCTACACTTCTGTGATCCTAGCCAGCAATCAGTGATCAGAGCAGGAGTCCCCGTTATTTGGAGGACAGGGTCTTTTTTTCTCCCCACCCTAATTTCATCAAGCTATGTGAAAGATCTTCCAGGAACATGGAGTGTAAGATGGGTAGCTACTACTGGCTGAGAGCTGAAATGACTGAAATTAACTGCAATTTAATATCCATCCCTTCCCCTGAAAGTTGCAAGCCTTCAGTAGACTCCAGAGTTCCCAAATAGTTACATGAGATTCTGCCAGTGCCATTTTTGTCTAGGTGGTGAAACAGACTTCTGATGCTTCCTACTCTATCATCTTCTCAGAATCTTTCAGGTTTTATAGTTTTTAGTGTGCCTTCACATTTATTCTTTGTGATAAATTTTCAAGACAGGTTACTGCAGTCACTCACTTGATAGATAAGAAAGCTTAGTGGCCTGCCCACAACTATACAACTAATATATGATAGACCCAGCACTCAAATCCATGTTTCTTTTAATCTACAGCACCCTCTGCTTTGATATAGTAAAGATGAAATAGTTAATGTAGAAATCAGAGAAGCGGGTGGGTCACGGTGGCTCACGCCTGTAATCCTAGCACTTTGGGAGGCTGAGGCAGGTGGATCATTTCAGTTCAGGAGTTAAAGACCAACCTGGCCAACATGGTGAAACCCCATCTCTACTAAAAATACAAAAATTAGCCAGGCACTGTGGTGCGCACCTGTAATCCCAGCTACCGAGGAGGCTGAGGCACGAGAATTGCTTGAATCCAGGAGGCAGAGGTTGCAGTGAGCCAAGATTGTGCCACTGCTCTCCAGCCTGGATGAAAGAGTGAGATTCTGTCTTAATCAAAAAAGAGCCCATATAGCCAAGACAATCCTAAGCAAAAAGAACAAAGCTGAAGGCATCACACTGCCCGACTTCAAACTATACTACTAGGCTACAGTAACCAAAACAGCATGGTACTGGTACCAAAACAGATGTATAGACCAATGGAACAGAACAGAGGCCTCAGAAATAACACCACACATCTGCAACCATCTGATCTTTGACAAACATGACAAAAACAAGAAACGGGGGAAAGGATTCCCTATTTAATAAATGGTGCTGGGAAAACTGGCTAGCCATCTGAAGAAAGCCGAAACTGGATCCCTTCCTTACATCCTATAAAAAAATTAACTCAAGCTGGATTAAAGACTTAAATGTAAGACCTAAAATCATAAAAACCCTAGAAGAAAACTTAGGCATTACCATTCAGGACATAGGCATGGACGAAGACTTTATGACTAAAACACCAAAAGCAATGGCAACAAAAGCCAAAATAGACAAATGGGATCTAATTAAACTGAAGAGCTTCTGCATAGCAAAAAAAACTACCATCAGAGTGAACAGGCAACCTACAGAATGGGAGAAAACGTTTGCAATCTACCCATCTGGCAAAGGACTAATATCCAGAATCTACAAAGAACTTAAACAAATTTACTAGAAAAAAAACCCCATCAAAAAGTGGGCAAAGGATATGAACAGACACTTCTCAAAAGAAGACATTTATGCAGCTGATGGACACATGAAAAAATGCTCATCATCACTGGTCGTCAGAGAAATGCAAATCAAAACCACAATGAGATACCATCTCATGCCAGTTAGAATGGTGATCATTAAAAAATCATGAAACAACAGATGCTGGAGAGGATGTGGAGAAATAGGAATACTTTTACGCTGTTGGTGGGAGCGTAAATTAGTTCAACCATTGTGGAAGACAGTGTGGCAATTCCTCAAGGACCTAGGGCTAGAACTACCATTTGACCCAGCAATCCCATTACTGGGTATATACCCAAAGGATTATAAATCATGCTACTATAAAGAAAGACACATGCACACATATGTTTACTGAGGAATTATTCACAATAGCAAAGACTTGGGACCAACCCAAATGTCCATCAGTAATAGACTGGATAAAGAAAATGTGGCACATATACACCATGGAATACTATGCTGCCATAAAAAAGGATAAATTCATATCCTTTGCAGGGACATGGATGAAGCTGGAAACCATCATTCTGAGCAAACTATCACAAGGACAGAAAACCAAACACCACGTGTTCTCACTCATAGGTGGGAATTGAACAATGAGAACACTTGGAGACAGGGTGGGGAACATCACACACCAGGGCCTGTGAGAGGGTGGGGGGCTGGGAGAGAGATAGCATTAGGAGAAATACTTAATGTAAATTGTGAGTTGATGGGTGCAGCAAACCAACAAGGCACATGTATACCTATGTAACAAACCTGCACGTTGTGCACATGTACCCTAGAACTTAAAGTATAATAATAAAAAAAAACACACAGAAAGAAATCAGAGAAGCAAAACCTTATCAACCTTTCTAGATACCAAGAAGTAGTACATCAGGATCTGGTGTACAGAGAAGAAGAAGAATTTGAGATGAACCAAGACAGTTCCACTGTTAACAAGTCTATGTGAAGCTACCCTCAAAGATTGAGGAAGCTGAGAGGCCAAAGAAAGAGTCTGACAAATCCAGTTTCTTAGAAAGAAACACTTAATAGAGTCTTAAGAACAAAAGTTATGTCTTAGGCTGTGGTGAGATAAGAATGGTGGATCCCTGTGCCGTTTACCCTCAGGCCCAGGACTTAAAAACCATAGGGAAAGAATGTGTAGGACAATGGAAGTCAACCCCTCAGTGAATTGTAAGAATGTGATGTGAATCTACCTAATGGCAGGTTTTATGGTTAAGGGTTGTTTTGACCTAAGGGCAGGATTTACAGTAACAGTAGATAAAGTAGAAATTTTAGAGGCATTTCCAGAACAGGGGTTAATCACAAGTCAACATGGCAGATCAGTATTTAAGATGGAATTGCTTGATTCTCCAAAAAAAAAAAAAAAAATACTGGGCCAAGAAAAGAAATTGAAAGTCTGAATTAAAAGCCCCAAAAGCCAAATCCGAAGGAGAATTTGGAGCGAGAGCAGCTGGGGATTTTGTGAAGAGTCAAGAGGGCAGACCTGGGAATTTGGGAGGTCTACTTAGCCCAGCCCAACTGTGAAGACCCTTTTGAAAGCTGAGTTCTTTCTCTGCTGATCTCTAAGGCCCATAGCACCCTGAGCCAAAATTTTAACAGGAATAATAAGGTGTTAGATCATTTATTTGTATTTTTCATGGATTACATAGCTATGTGTTAAGGTTGTTGTAAGGCTGGTGCCATGGTTAGTGGTTATCATATTGGACAAAACAGTCAAACATGGATTTTTTTTTCCTTTCAATTTTAACTATATGCACATGTAAAGATATTCAAAGTGTTGAGAAAAATAAAAAGTGAAAGGTAGAAGTATTTTCCCTTCCCTTCCTCTCCACCTCTCTTTCTGCTCTAAAGATAACCACTATTAAAACTTTCTTTTGCATCCATTCAGGGAAATGTACATTGCAATTTTATATGGACAGGCTTTTCATACATTACATAAAATTACACTAGGGATACTCTTTGATATATATATATTTTTTTAAATTAAAGCTATAACTTGGAGATCTTGATGCAACACTACATTTAGCTCTACTTCCTCCTTTTTAAAGGTTGCCCACTGTTCCATTTTTGGGGAACAGAATTTGTCAGTTCTTTATTCATATGCTTTTACATTATCTCCAACTTTTTACTGGTCGAGCCATGCTATAATATACATGGCAACTTATGTATGTGTGTAGGGATAATTCCTAACAGTCTATTTGCTGGATCAAAGAATAAGAACAAAATGACTCTCTAACAGTCCTCCATGGTAAGTAGTGTTTCCAAGCAAGGAGGAAATACACAATTTGGAAATAGGATAGTGCATAAACAATAAAGACTGGAGAGAAAAGGAACCAGAGATAAAATAAACCACCTCTGGCTGTGAGATAAGAAAGATAAATATTTATATCAATAATTTTAAGAGTGCCCTTTAAAGTGTAATCAGTACAGTCTTTCCTGGGAATGCTTAAGAACAATGCTTTAAATGTCAGTATGTTTTATTTCATAAACACATAACTTTTAAAATACATGCTATTCTTAGTTTTATTATAAAGATATTGCAGATTTACTGCATATAATTTGGAAAATGCAAAAAGACTAAAGCAGAAAATAGTTTTCACTCATCACTATTCAGAGACAACCAATATTGATTTTTTAATCTCTTATTTCTGTATACGTATTAATATTTACACAGTTGAGATCATATTGTATATACAAATTTCCCTTTGCCAATAGTTTTGATTTTAATGATTTTTTCATTATTCTTTGCCTGCTTTTTTTTTTTTTTTAAAGATAATAGAAATCTAACATTGTTTTGCAATGAATTTGGATACCAGAATGACATCGACATGGAGAAACCTTTAAATTCTATTCAATATCAAAGAAGACAAGCCTTGGGTATCCCATTCATCATACAATGTGGTGAGTGTTGAATTCCATTCTAATTACCAAATATTAAGAGTTCTTAAACATGCAAGTCATTGTGGGATGCAAGTCATTGAGGGAGGAGGGAGACAAAGGTTAGTAAGACATCTTGCTTTCCAGGAGGTTACAGTCTAGAAGAAAGTTGTAAGTGTGAAAATAATTGTAATACAGGGAAAAATAAGGTAAATGATATAATAGAGACAAATAACTTTTTGAGGGTTCAAAGCAAAGGATTGGGGAATAGAGGCAAGATTCTATGGTGGAGTCACATTTGTGATAGTCTTTGAAATAGTTTCAAGCCAGGCATGGTGGCTCATGCCTAAATCCCAGCACCGTGGGAGGCTGAGGTGGGTAGATTGCTTGAGCTCAGAAGTTCGAGACCATCCTATGCAACATGGCAAAACCCCACCTCTACAAAAAATACAAAAATTAGCCAGGCACAGTGGTGCACACCTGTGTTCCCAGCTACTTGGGAAGCTGAGGTGGGAAGATCGCTTGAGCCTGGGAGGTTGAGGCTGTGGTGAACTGTGATTGTACCTCTGCACTCCACCCTGGGCAACAGAGTGAGACCCTGTCTCAAAAAAATAATAAATAAATAAATTAAAATAGAATTTTGATTGGCAGAGATGAAGAGTAGCGAAAGGTGAGTTAATATCAGGTGTACACTCCAGCTAAGATGTTTGTGAAAGAGTAATAGAAAGAGCTATCTTTCTATTTTTAATATGTAACACTGTTTAATACCTAGTAGGAATTTAATAACTGACAACTGAATCACTGAACAATGAATAAATAGTAAGACAAAAGTATTAGGTCAGGTAAAGATGTTAGAGATTCTTGAATGTCAGGATAAGGTTTTACTTTCATAAGCAAGCAGGAGGTATTGGAATTTTTCCATAGGAGGGTAATTACATTCAGCACTTACTGATATGTTTTCTAGCCATTACGCAAAGGGATAGGGAATTAAAGACAGTCTCTAATATTAATCTGTAACTAACAGCTCAGTAGAGAAAAACAGATGAGCAAACAAAAAAGCAGCCTATAGTGTGTAAAACTCGATAGAAGTATTATACAGCTCTCCGGGAGCACCTCCCCAGCCTTTTGCCTGGGAGTATTCCAAGGAAGACCTGACTGGTCAGAGGTAACAGTAGTTAAAGTTGTTCTGGCAGCTCAATGAAGGATGACTTGGTGAAGGGCTAGAACAGGAGACTACTGTAATCTAGGATCCAGATGACGAATTATAAATGTCTGAGTGAAGGTGTGGCAGTGAGAGTTAAAAGAATCATACATGACAGATACTTAGAAGGTATAATTGAGGAAATTGATGACAGTATGTGACAGCCTGTCACATGCTAATAATAATGGATAACAATTACTGTGATTTTGATTTGTACCAGGTACTGTGAGAATCCAATCTCCAGTACCCAAGAGCTGTACAAAATTGGGCAAATTGTTCAACTTCTTTAAGTCTCAGTTTCTTCTTTTATGAAATGAGATTAGTATTTGTAGCTACATTATAGAGTTTTAACAATAATGTGAATAAATAAAGTTTACTAAGTGCTGAGGGTAGTGTCTAGCAGTGTTGGTTTTTATGATGATGATGAGGAGGAGGATGTCATTTCATTCTCAGTAACTTTTAGATAAGAACAATATAATATTAATCTTTTAATAGATAATGATACTGAAATATAAGAAGTTAAATAATTTGTCCAAGATCATAGAGGTGGTAAGAGGTGGAGCTGTTCAAGTTCTTAACCTTTGTGTGTACTGACTGTCTCTGCCTTAGATGAGAGAGACAAGTGTTAACCTATGAGCCGTTAGCAGTGTGTCTGGAGGGAATTCAGGATTAAACCTAAGTGTAGCCTGGAGAGACAAGTGTGCCATCATCCTAAAGGCAAGGAAGGACTGTTTTGGAAAGTGGGTGAAGAAATCAGAAGCTATAGACTGGAGAGGGGAATAAGAACAGAAGAAAGTACAGAAGAAAATGTGTATATGGCTCAGAAAACTTGATCCTTCCTTCCTTCCTTCCTTCCTTCCTTCCTTCCTTCCTTCCTTCCTTCCTTCCTTCCTTC
>NW_022300975.1:2130122-2223392 GCF_002776525.5 Piliocolobus tephrosceles
TTCCTTCCTTCCTTCCTTCCTTCCTTCCTTCCTTCCTTCCTTCCTTCAATTTAATTTTATACTCATTGAGACCATGGTTTTCCTTCTTATGTTAATCATGTAGTTGGAGACAGAAAGTGGTGTTGTCAGCAGATGGGTAGTAGGTCAGAGAAAACGGGAGAGTCAAGTCACTGAAATTCTTAATTTGATTTTAGAAGAGGTGAAGTGGATGTATTATTTAAGGTTCTTTTGGCTGAAAGTAGCAGAAACTAACCGGAGGGAACTGAGACAATAATAATAATAACTTGTTGGTGGGGTCCTGAAGTAGCTCATAGAACCCTAGAATAGATGTGCCATCAAGGATAATGGTATATGATGAAGGATTCGCTTGTCTTTGGATTGAGAGATACCTCATACTTCTGGTATATGCAAACTGACATCTTATTATGATAGATTCATTTCTGGTCTCTTTTCTGTGTCATTTTGTTTTGATTGTCAGATCTTTGTCTTAAATGGAGAGTCTTGCCTTCCTCTACTGATTATCAGGAAAAAGAATTTTTTGACATTTGGATTTGTGCTAATAATCCCAACCGCTTGGAAAACAGGTAGTTTTTGATTATTTTCTAAAATTCTTTATTCATTTTTAATTTCTAAAGTTCATATATATGAACCTTGAAAATGTTAACCTATAATATAAATTTTAGCTTAGTATCTGGTATCTCTTCAAACTCTAACGCCCTGCTACCTGTGCAAAGATTATTTCATTGGTGTGCTTTTCCATCAAATAAAAGAGATCTCGTTGTAACTATCTGAAGACGTCGGGGTGTGCAGCTCTGCACTTCCACCCATGGGAGACTACAACCTGGTACTTAAGAGTTCTTCCTTCCAGTTCATTTTCGTACAACATATGTCCTTATTATACAGGAATGTTACTCAGAGAGTGTCTCCAAGGGCATTAAACTGTTAGACCATATGCTTTTTCTGCTTAAATCATATATTGATTTTATTGCTTTACACTCTTGGAGGAAGAAGTTCAAACTAAAACAGGAAAAAGACTGATTAAATATTGAAGGGTGTCAACGTTATTACAAGCCCTTTTAGACTAGTATTTTCCCCTATAGGGAAAATAGTTAGTATTCCCCTTTAACAAAGGCACCCCTAAGTCAAGCATTGCTTTTCCATGCAGTCTATTCTAAGTCCTTTAAGCTGGATATGTGAGTCAATATTTTTAATATAGACATTAGGGTAATAACTCCTGTTTGGTTATTTTTTATCTGGCTCTGAAAAAGAAGAGCAAAAAGATAAAAGAAAAAGAAAACATTTGGAAACTGCTGCTAAAACTCCTTTCACCTAGAGTCCCCAGGTTATTTATACTTAGAGACTGAAGGAAAATGTCAGAGGTGGCAAAGCTCTTAGATTTCAAATCATGGTCCAGGTTTTTTTGTATCCCTTTCTTGTTTTGCAATGCAACCTTGTTTTTCCCAAATAAAAATTAGTCACAGAACCCAAAAATAAAGTAGATAAATGCAAAACTATCCTGATTGGGTTGGAGGCTGGGAACCAAAGGTGTCCGCTTTTTTATTTCCGTTCCCTACTCTGCAGAAAGCCTAGAGCTCCAGGGACCGTGATTATAAAACACTGATCTATTCTTCTTTATTTTGGAAAACAGAGAATTAAAACCCAAATCCAGGCTAAGAAATCTATGTATGAAGCCACTGGCTAAGATCTTCTGTTTCCTAACCTGTGTTCATCCCCAACTTGGGACTTAAATATCTCCCAAATAGGAACAAAGTGTTTGCTCAGTTTCAGTATTAAGAGTAGTTAATCATGTGAACTTACCATGAACTAAGAACTTTCATATAGTCTAGGATTGTATTTAGAGTTCAGACTCTGAAGACAGACTGCCTGGGTTTGACTCCTGGTTCTATGAGCTGTGAAATCTCAGAAATTATATAACCCCCCTTTAACTCAGCTTTCCATACACTGGAATGTGGTATAATGATAGGATCTTTATGCATCTTCTCTGGATCCAGCTAAGTCCGATTGTTATGACAATCTGCTGAAAGTCCCTGGTCACTAGAGGCCCTTGATCCCCGAATTTAGGCTACTCCCCACAGATGTAACCCTATCCCTAGGACTTCTTAGACCAGTCTTGGGCACTGTCAGACCCACAGAACTGGGAAGCTGTCCTCTGCAGTTTCCCTTACCTTCAACTTACTGTTGTCCCTGCATTGGCACAGACTCATCCCCTTCTGAAAAGTAACAGTACCATCTCAGAGCATTGTAAAATTAGTTTCAAAGCTGTATTAATTCTGTCTCTCTTTAAAAATTTAATTTTTAATTTGTATGAGTACATGATAGGTATATAGATTTATGAGGATATGAGATATTTTGATAAGGCATATAGTATGTAATAATCACATCAGGGTAAATGGAGGTATTCATCACCTCAAGCATTTATCATTTCTTTGTGTTAGAACATTTCAAATAGTACTTTTAGTTGACATAAAATGTATAATAAGCTATTGTTGATTGTAGTCACCTTGTGCTATCAAATACAAGATCTTATTCATTTAATTCTGTCTCTTTTTCACATAAGAACAGTGCCACTTGTGATGAGTGGCTAGATAAGTTTAGCCATGTTGACAGAAAACTGATGGACATTAAAAGCCTATCATGCAAAAAGTTTTCCTATATTTATAATTTTCTTAAGTCCTTGATTCTTTAAATATAATGACATGATATTAACCATCTGTGTTTTATTTTCACGGAAAATATTGTGACAAAAATATACTTAAAGTGGCAGCAAGAGATTGAAGGGAGATGTAAAGAAAAATTGATTAAAAGGGCAGTTAATTGAGATTTGGCACTTCCTTCATGGGAGTTCATTAACAGTGATGTAGATATGATGATTCCCAGGGAGGGGGAAGAAATTAATCTGATGACCTTGCTCAGTCCTTTGACTCAAAATGGTAGGATGGGCCATGCATACCTTGAGAATATGCTTCAAAATACATTATTGCTAGGCAGGACCCCTGACATATGTGCCGCTGGATTTGGATAGAATCACTTAAAATAAGTGTAATAAAGTGATGATAAGTATAGTTATTTATTAGGGAGTAGTCTATGAGTAGAGGGACAGAGTAATGGGATGAAAAGTGTCATTGTCTGTATTTACAGAAAATACGGTTTCTTGTCAGTAGTTAATTGCCAATTGTCAGCAAGGCCATTGCCAACAAACAGCATTTGAATGAACAATGTGTAACTAGAACTTGGGCTGGAAACATGGTAATAACTTTCTCTTACTTTGCAATTATATATGCTATCTCATTCCATTTTTATAAAAGGCCTATGAACTTTCCCCATTTCTCAGAGAAGAAAATAGAGAGGCTAAGAAAGGAATAGTAACTTGCCCAGAATTCTTCACTACAGCTGAAATTGGAAGCTAAGTTTCTGATGCAAAACCTGTACCCTTCCTGCCTTACCACATTGTCTGTTGGAACGCATCCTTTTCCATTTCAGGAAGCCTAGTTTCATTCAGATACTTTTTAGTGGACAAAATACGTCTTACAAATGGTAGTATTCAGTAACCTGGACAGGGTAAGGTGGAGCCATTCTTTTTTCAAACCATTGGTTTTGTTTTACACTTCAAGCACAGAGGGAGGCTGTACGTTTTTGACACAGTATGTGAGAAATAGCGATCAGTATGCTTCCATTACATTCATACTATGCACTTACCTGCATTGAAAATAGGGATTACCAACAGAGTAAAAATGATGCCTATTACTTGGCTGAACCAAAAATGTCTGAATTTTGAAAAGGATGTGAAAAAATATCTATGGATTGTATTGCATATTAAAGTGTAATTCATGTCCAAACATCTTTAAATGAAGACAATTGAATGAATTGCATTCTAATAAAACGCTTGAGGTTTCTTCCTTCTGAATAAAAACTTAATGCTGTCACAGGTTCTTTTCTGAAATGAAGTAGAAGCCTATATAGATGCCACCCCACAGTTGTCTTCAAATCAACACTGTGGGTTGCTGTATATATAGAAGTTGTCCCTAGGGTTTGTTTAGCACCTTTCTTTGAAAATAACGATAATAACAAACACCATGTGTGGGTGGAATTAAGTGTTTTTTCTCAGTAGTACCTGAATTTGATTGTAGTTCCTAACTCTTCTCTGCTGGTATGGGGCGAGAAAAATATATGCTGCAACCCTGAAAAACGGAGAAATGGTGGGTTGTATCTGCCTCCCTTTTCCCTCACTGTTTCAGATGGGAGAAAGTCTTCTCTTGATCCTCAGCGTCCTCCTCCCTTGCCTAGCCTAAGACCCATGCATTTTCTGTGATTTTGTCCCTTCCTCCTTTTTTTGGTAGTTCAGTGGAACTCCTCCCCTCCCCACCCCCAATCAACAATAGAAAACTCATTGACCCAGAGCAGGCTTGCAGAACTGACCTCAGCGTCTTACGACTCTATTGCATGTTCCCCGCCATGCCCTGAATCAAAGCTATGCCCAGTGGGAGCTGAACTTCTTGTCTGTATTAAGCCTTGATACCAAAGTGAACAAAATAATATCTTACTTTGTCGGCAGTTTGGCTGACTGAGTTCCCCAGTACATAGCCACAAATGCAGAAGTAAGAAAGGAAAAATGGCCTTAACCCTTCCAAACCATAAGCTTTGAGGGTTATTCGTTTTTTTTTTTGTAATTAAAACAAGGGATGTGCTGATCCATAGCCTATGTATTGTTCATTTACAAATCATTCTACATTATTCTACATTATTATGTATTTACTAACCCACAAGTTATTAGAACAGCATATCTGTAAGCCTGGAAAGCAGATACTCATGGCAGCAAGCACTTGGGCAGAATGCTGCTGTCAGGACCAGTAATGCATCTCATTACCTCCCGAGGCTGTTGCTGAATCCGACATCACATCATGTAGTCACTGGTCTTCACAGTCATCCTGGGTCATCCATATGTTTCAGAGGCATAATTATTTGCTATATTTTAAAAAGACATATATATTTCGCTACCATTTTGGGGGGGGGAATGACAATGATGAGATAAGCTCAGTGATCTCAAATAATTTTTGCAAAAGTCCTCATTTTATGATAGTGTAGAATAAGTGAAGCATTAGCAATATAATTGACGCTTTCCCATCCTCGTAAATATATGCTATTGTCCGCATTTTTTATTAGGCTGTTTTCCATGCAAATTGCAGATTTAAGGTTATTTGTTATCGAAAGCCACCAATACAATGCTTTTCCTTTGTATTTGAATTTTGGATATATGGCATAAAGAGTAACTGCTTGTAGAAGTAAATCATCTTTTACAGACAGTAAGTAGTTTTATATTTCTCCTGATGTTGATCTTGTACTTGTTGATTCTGAAGTTGTCATCACATAGAACGTCTACCTTCCATCCCGCTGGGCACCATGAGCACAATATCACCATCAGAAAATGAGAAAGAGAAGCGACTTAGAGAGTCTGTCCTAAAGTATCAAAATAGACTGGCAGAACAGCAGCCACAGGTGAGTTGTAATTAATTCCTGCCAATTCGCCCGTGACTCTTGAACTGTTGGTTTCATAGGTGCAAATTGACTAAAGTGGTTTACACAATAAAATGTGTATACTCTTTTTTCTGTCCTTTTTGATGTCTTTTAATTTTAGATCTAAGACATGTTCTAAAGGGTGAGTTTTGTAAAAAAAAAAAACAAAAACAAAAAACTGTATATGTGATATCTAAGCCAATCTACACAACAATGCATATGAGAAATAGGGACATTTATTTCTACTCCACAGCTGCTCATAGAGCCTTATAGAATCAGCCAGCATGTCCAAGGTCATGTGGTCAAGGCGCAACACAAGTTTGTGTAACTCCAAAGGTCAGGCTGTTTTTATTTCATTCTTCCCTGAGGGAGGGTTTTAAGGTAGAGTTCTTTTAAAAAACATTAACCTATTAATTTAAAAAGTCAAAGTCATATTTAATTGTTAAGAACATTCAATAAATTAAACATTACTATCAATCCACATAGGTAACCATGACAATTTCGAGTGTAAGAAAATGTGGCATGTAGAAAAATTATTTTATTTTCTTGACTAATAATTAAATCTCTATAGATTTAGCACATGGATTCATTATTTTTTAATTGTGTAGCCTGTCGGCTTCCTCAAACAGCACTTGTTGTAGCATATGTCCAAATGTGTGGACACTTCTGTAGATGTCAGGAAATAAAATGCTTATTAAAATAGAAAATTCAGTGATGAAGTGGGATTTAAGCTCCCCAGCCATAGCAGCTTATAGTAAGTGTTTTCTTGGGCTCATAGATTACTCTTTTATCTCACTTAGCTTGTTAGGGTGCTGCAGTGCAGGTCAGATACCACCTGAGATTACAACCAAAGAAACCAGAGCCACCTTTTTCACCCTGGAGTCTTAGGGTCTCTCTAGGAAAGATACTGAGAGTCACTTTGGAAACACATTCTCCTAAGCACTCTCCACCTCCAAAAAGTGGCTCAACTTTCTACAGTTTTTAAGACCTCTAGTCATGGGTTTGATAACGAAAGTCAGAAATAAAGGTTTCACAGACTTTTAATAAATAATTAGGTACATTCGGATCTTTTTGTTATGAAATATTTTAATTTTGTTTCTTATTTACCACACTTTCTGAAGGCATTCAGCACATTAAGAATTGATTGCATGTTTATTGCCATCTCTGGACATTGTTTTTCTTTTCTACAGCGGTCATAGCCAACCTCTGTATACTAATAATGCCAATCACCAAGACTTAATTAGCCTGTTGTTTGTTTAAGATTGGATGTTGTATTCATCACTGAGGTAGAGAATTCGATGGCAGCTGATGGAATAGCAGATTTGGGCCAACAGTTTTGTGTTCTTTTTTCTTGGTCGTTGATTTTTTTTCATAAGATTTAAGCCAAGGTTATAGATTCAGTTTGTTTCAAATGTAAACACAGGAATTTAGCAGTACTTATATAGAAATTCACTGCCAGTACTTCAAAGGACATAACCGTCTCCATCCTCCTTTTCCCTTTTGCAAAAGGAAAATTTTACAGAATCCTTTGAATCCTTTTACATACTTTCTAGTACTTGGGGCTTATAACTGACCCTGCTTTTGTGGTAACCAAGGAAAGCTTTGGGTTGAGGTTCACTCAACCAAAGGCAACCAGTTAATTTTGAGGTGATCATTGAGCACATACTTGCCCTCAGGTCTGTCCCAGGCTGGGAATTACGGGGAATACAGAGTATCTGTAATACCAGAATGTGAGTTCCATGAGAGCAGGAATAGTCTTGGTTTTACTTAACTGTGAATCTATATTAACCAAAACAGTGCCTGGCATATACTGGGTACTCAATAGGTAGTTGAATCAGTAAGTAAAACATGCCCTCAGATATTATACAGTCTTTTTGTGGACCAAGTCTAACAGCTATTTAAAAATGAGCAACCACTATAAAGTAGTATTAATTCAAATGTGTTTTCTTATTGTAATTGACACTGCAATAGAAGTTTACTGTGAGAGCAGCTTCAATCAAAGAAAGTTATGTGGGGGGTTGGGCACGGTGGCTCACACCTGTAATCCCAGCATTTTGGGAGGCTGAGATGGGCAGATCACTTTAGGTCAGGAATTTGAGACCAGCCTGGCCAACATGGTGAAATATCATCTCTACAAAAAATACAAAAAAATTAGCTGGGTGTGGTGGCTCATGCCTTGTAATCCCAGCTACTTCAGAGGCTGAGGTGGGAGTATCTGGGAGGCAGAAGTTGCAGTGAGCCCACGCCACTGCACTCCAGCCTGGGAGAAAGAGCGAGACTCTGTGTCAAAAAAAAAGAGAAATATATCAAAAATATATCAAAAAAAAAAAGAAAAAATATATCAAAGAAAGTTATATAGTGGAAGTGACACTTGTATCTTGAAGTGTATTTAGGATAAATAGAGGGAAAAGGATAGGGCATTTCAGGTGAGAAAAACAACCTAAAGGAACACTTGGAGATGAGCACTGATTTGTTCTTTCACGGAACCAGTCACTTAGATTACATGCTAAGCTTACATATTTTAAAAATTAAACTCAGTTTTTTGTGTGGTATTTCTTTTAAAAATGGCGTGTCTTGTGATAATGATGCAACTCCCGTATAGTTATAACATGGTAATTACTGAACAGAAGACCTCTGGAAGATGACCTTGATTCCTCCTTTCACAAAAATAATCCATGAACATGTTACAAAACTATGTTTTGGTGATATTTATCTGATGCCAAAAATAAGACTAAAAACCATGCGGTGTTCAATGTAAATTTCCTGTCCTCCTTCTAAAACCCTTTAGAAGAAAGTTTGGAATGTGATATAAGAAAGGATAGGAAAGCTAGAAAAACAGGGCATCATTGGCCCCATTCATTTTCAGGTGTAGGCTAGACATCACTGGAAAATCAAGAACTGGCTAATTCATTACTGTGATTTACTGTATGTCTATTGTTGGTATCCATTCGCCCATTCAGTATCACAAAATCATACGATATATACCATGTAATTGTTATTTGCCCTTCTCTTCCTCCCTCCCACTCCCAATGACCACTTACCCATTGACCAGACCTGGGTAGTGAATATAAAAATGACCTAAACCTGCACACCCTATCTCTTAACTCTCTTGCATTTCAGCTTTAATGGTAGCTGGCATCTTGATCTGGAAAATGAAGGGTTGACTAGATAAATCAAAGATCTTTCTGTATTTTAGGTTCTATGGGTATCTAATGATTAGATGGTAAGAGAGTTACCGTAATCATTAGATGTTGTCCCGTAGGAGAAAATGACGTAGCTAGATCTAAAGGTATCATTTCCACATGGTATCTTATTTAATTCCTACAACACTCCAGCTAGTGATATCTATTTTAACAAAGCGGAAAGTGAAATCCAAAAAAGTTAAATAATTTTAATTAAGTCAAATAGCTTTAAATGGTGAGGTTGGAATTTATTTCCTTTTTGCCTAATTCCAGCACCATTTTTCTCACAGTCTCATAGGAAAAATACAGACAAAAAGGACATAAGAACTTTCACAGTAGCAGCAAACTTATATATTGCAAATTATATTTGTTAAGGGAAATACCTAAGTTCATTAAACCTAATAGGAGAGCTCAAATTCAGTATCTGTCGTCCTGCGGTGCATTTTATAGAGTAAAGGGGTTGTCCTCCATGTAATTGATAAGCTATGTCAACAAGCCAAGATCCTCGTTATAAATTGTACTTCTGAATACAACCCATCCCCATCTTAATCCTTCTGAATAGATGAATGAGTAATCTGTTTCTAACTACTTTCAGCTTCATTCCACATTACCTGCTGTTTTCTATACCGAGCGACAAGTGCCACCTGCTGGCCAAGTGATGAAGCTTTTATTTCCATTTCACTGGATTGCTCAGTTGTTATTGGCATATTAGCTGGATAATTGTTATTTTTCAGTAAATCTAGGCAATAATTTTAAAACCATAATGTTATAAAATAAATTTATCTGTATTTCAGGACCTCCCTGTTCTCAAATTTACCTTTTTCTCAGTTTTAACTTACAATTTCTCTTCTACCTTCTATTGTATCACAAGGATGATTGTGTCATTATCATGCACACAGAATCTAGTTTTAGTTATACTTTATTCAGAGTTTTATGGTACCATCTAAAATCCACTTAATACCCTTAATCATTAAAAGACAGATCATACCTTTATCCCTGAATTAAGCTCCCCTGTATTTACCGCTTTATACCTAAGTAATGTTAATGAGTAGCGTATTTGCATAATCAATATATTTGTGCAATGTGTGATGAATTGCTTATGTGTCCCCTAGGTCTTTCTGAATTAATCTTTTCTATTTACTATACATTTCTTGGCATACAGTGCAGGCTGTCTATAATCTGACACTAGTTGCCTTTCTATTAATATAATAGCATTCGTTTCTTCCACTCTGTATGGTGCTTCTACTGAGCTTCTCCATGTTCCTTACGAGTATTCACTTCCATGCTGCTCTGCAGGCCTTTGTTTCTGTATTCTTGTCTGGAGCAGCCTCTGGTCTTTCTCCAGTCCTTCAAGATCCAAAACCATTGCCAATCCCTATATGAAGTCTTCTTTCACTTACCTACTTGGAAAAGTATCCCCTTCCTTCCAGTTCCCTTTGTCCCATGTGGTCTTTCTTAGAGCGTGTTTTACTTTCTACCTGGTATTGTAGTCACTTTTTGTCTAATGTTATAGTTACTTATGTATCTGATCTGTCTCCTGTATCAGACTATATGCTTTTTGAACTAAAGGACTATTTTTGTTCATCTTTGTATTTCCAATGGTACCTAGGCCTGCAGCTTTCATATAATAAGTATTTAGCAAACAATGAAGGATGGAAAGAATAATTTGATTTATGCAGAATTCCTAAAAGATGAATATTTTATATTTGATTGGATTGGTTGACTCTACATAGGTTAGACTTACCACCTTCTGCATATATTACTGAAGACCAAAATGTTCTTATACCTGGTCACAATAAACTGTCATACTTGGATTAGAATACAGAGACTGCATTTGGATTTCATTTGTCATGTTCATAGTCATCCCATCAAATATATAGCCTTTATAAGACTTCATGCCTGGTGAGAAGGAACTCCAACAATAGAATTCTGTTCTTTTTCAGTGCTCATGTGGACACACATACACACAGAAGTGAAATAGTGTAATCTGGCAATTCCCACATTGGTTGTTTTAGTCGTAAATGCAGAGCAAAGTAGTCTTGCCGAACTTTTAGCTGTGTTTTTCAAATTGAATGGCATATCTGGGTACAGCTTTGTGATGAAGAATGTGAATGCATTTTTCCATGTAGAACTTAATCTTTTTAATGTGTCATTATTGTGTAGGCTGCTGAGGTTTCAAATCTGTATAACTATAGTGACAGATGCCATAGAAAATATATTTATTCTTCAAGAGTGCTTTTTAGTCTCCTTATATAAACTGTCATCATCCAAAATTTGTGACACCAAAAGGCCCTTGTCTAACAAGAGGCTATTCTAGTTATTGTAGATGAAATATTTTACTTTATTACTCTTACTACAAATATCTCGTTTTTCTATGGTGATGAATTGCTTTTTGAAGAGGGATAATGCATAATATATTCACACTTTGCGTCCTATGCCCTGTGTTCATGGCATACCAAATGAGGCGTTAAACAAATTGCTTGTGATTAACTAGTGTGCAAGTCCCTTGAAGGCAGATATTATGTGTTGCTTTCTTCTGTGTACCTCCTACCACACACCTGGTGCAATGTTGGGCACAGTAGGTGTCTAACAGGAGTTCAACTCTTTAACTTGCACTGCTTCTCCAAATTATGTTCTTACTCGTCCTTTCTTGAGAAGCTGACGTCATACTTCCTGATGGAACAGCATTCGTGGTTTACTGAACAGACTCAGACAGCACTAATGATTAAAGAGTATCAGAACAGCCTGGCGTTGTGGCACAGTGTGGTGCAGGGAACTCAGGACATTCTCAGCTCCTGGCTTCATAAGCAACTTTATTTTACCATGGGGTTGACACTGAGGAATGCCATCCATTGTGTCTACTCCTGGGTTTCACAGAAGTGACCAAATGCTGTTGTCAAAGGCCAAGAGGAGTTTGAGTCCAGAGGGAACACGTTTTCCCTCCCAGAAGGACAGTAATAGCTTTGGCAGTTGCAGGCAGTCTTGGCACATTACATCCCTCCCTTTGCATGCTGGTCAGTCATTCCTGTTCACATCTCACAGCAGAGATGGAGAGAGGAGTAGAGGTTCAGATGTGTCGCCTGAAATGATTTTCAACTGCAGGGAATACTAATTTGGGTTTTAATGCGAATACACCTATTTGATCTCTACCCTACAAAAACTCCTTAAGCATCTGAACTCTATGTACAACCAGTCTCCAGTTAGTGTGCATGTTAATCAGGGACTATCAGAGGCTGCCTGGTGTCCAGGGTACACCTCAGGGCCTGTTTCCTGACTGCTCAGAGTAAGATATAAGCCTTCAGCTTCCTTCCACAGCAGGCTGCTCACTGCTCCCCTCTCGAGGAAGTCTGTGCCTCCGCGCCTGTACGCTCTGGGCACCAGCCCACCTGAGTCCTGCCTCTCTGAGCTTGAATCCTGTTTTTCAATTTGCTTGACCCAATTTCCTTCCTACTTAGGACCTAACTTTACATTTTGAATTCGGTTTGGGGAACTGTGTTTCATGACTGTTGTTGATTTTGAACTTAAACCTTGTATCTCGTAGTCCTGATTCAACCTCATTCATCCTTGTCCCCTGACCATATATGTGATCTGAACCTGCTCCCTTCCTCTGTCTCAATTCCTGGAGGCCAGAGTAAAATTCATACTTAATCTTAATTGGGGTCTATTTTTCACCTTGGACTTTACCAACATGTGATTTAACCTCTCCACTCCTTCCGTTAGTCTTCCCCCTCCAAGTCTAGCGTTCTAACCAGGGTGTAAGGTCTCCTGACACATCAGGGATTTGCATCGAGTCCTAAAGAACTAACTGACATTTGTCCATGAACTTTGCTTCACAAGGGTCTAGAATAACTTTTCCTCCACTTGGCGGAACCCCAAAAAGGTCTTGTAGGCACAAGCCAAGACCACTAGGAATAATTTCTGGCATTTGAAAATAAAACGAAGTATTACTTATAGTGCTTCTGAACAGCAGCAGATCTAGTTTGTTTTTGTTTTGTTTTGTTTGAGTCTGAGGTTCCTACAATTTTTGGGGTCCCTTTTAAAACAGAAAATGCCAAATTATAAATAAGAAGTTAGGACAGTGCCATGGAAGAGGCTTGTGTAAAGGAGGGATGTTGCTGCTTAAGCTATATATACTTCATGGTTCACCCACTGTTTGTTTTTGCATATATTATACCATGTGGTCACTGCAGGGTTTTTTTGTAATAAAGGAGAATTACATATCTTTCATATTTCCAATTCCCTTCTCTCCAATCTCTTCCCCAAGATTTCCATAATTATGTATACTTTGGGTGAATTCTAAAACTAATTCCTGTAACTGTATGTATTACATGGATGAAAAAACCTAACAAGAAGGATGAATGGAGGGATGAAATGATAATAACACTTAGAATGTGCCTTTATGAGCAGTGCTGTAAATGCACTGACATTTAATCCTTAGTACAATACTATGATTGTTACGATTCCTATTTTGTGGATGAGGAAACTGAGTCACAGAGAAATAATCTGCCAAAGATGGAGTTAGGAAACTGCAGAACCATGATTTCAGCCAACACAGACTGGCTCCAGACCCCTCATTCTATTACTAAACTACATTGCCCCTCTGGCCAATGTGACATAAACAATGTAGGAATACAGGGTAGATCTGAAATGTAGGATGGATTCTTAGTTCAAAGCTGTTGGAACGACTCTGCTTTTCTATTTTCAGTTTGGCTCAGTAGCTCTTCTGTGTAAGAGAAGTTGAGAAATTAACGGCTAATAGTAATCATAATTTCTTTTTCTCAGTAGCTCTGTCTACGGTGGGCAGGTTTGGAAGGCAAGGTGACTTTGGAAAGCTTTACAGAAGGAGGAATGCTTAGGAGCTCTTTGAAGAAGGAGATGCAAGCAGCAGGATGTGGTGGACAGCATTGGCCTGGCGTTAGGATCCCTGCCTTCAGGTCCCAGCCCTGTTGTTCATAAGCTGAGTGACCTCAGGCCTGCCTGGTGTCTGTAGTCCTTGATCTGAGTACCTCCAGCCTGGTGAAAAGAAGCAGATTAAGACTATATCTATAGGTCATTTCTAGAGAAGCTTCTCTGAACGTTTAGGGCACAGGAAACCATGAGGAGGAGGCACAGCATTCTCTCCTGAGCGTGGAATTGGCGTGTTGCTTCACTGCAACTGGCTGTTCATTTGCTATTGGTGATCATTCCTCTGTTCCTTTGGGAGGGCAATAGGGAGAGGACACAGTCAAGTACTTCCTGTTTTAACAAATAAAAAAGGTGGGGGTGGGGAATTAAGCTAGATGTTTGCAAAGACCCATTCAAATTTTAGAACCCGTGAATATTAGTTGCCAATCTTCTATCACAAGGGGCTACGTTTCAAATATCTATATTTACTGATACCATTTTGAATATAAACATGGTATTTCTGGAGCAGAGGAGAGTATTATATATAATACAAGGAATCATGCTAATTACCCTTTGCTCTGGTTTTTACCCCAGAGCAATGGATCGGGTGAGGGTCAGATCAGATGATATCTTACAATTTGTACTGTAGGCAAAGAATCCCAAGAAAATGTATCTGGACATTTCTATAGGAGAGCGGCAAGCACACTCTCCACACTCTTTTGCTCTTTGGGAAGGGCCCTGAGTTGTAACTCCTACCCTTTGGAATGTAAACAGATCTCTGGGAGTAGGGGAAGATGAGACTAGTTTCTCCAGCTTTACAATTCTGGTCTTGTCTCTGTGGTCCCAGGTTTTATTCCTGCCTTAAAATATAAACACATACTTCCAGGGAGGTAAATGTCTCTGGAGGCAAATCTCTTCACATGCCCCCTCTACTAATAATCAGTTGCAGATTAAATTCTAAGATTTGTTCTTTTAGTCCAAGTCCCAAGTGAAGTAAATTTAATCAGAAAATCCTAACTGTACAGAAACATAAAAGTATTTTCTCTATAGTCCCACGAAGAATTGATAGAAAATTAGAAAGGAGCATTCTTTACTTTTCAGGCTGTGAGTCTGTCTGTCTGAAAACGTCACAATTTTATAGAAATATTCACTCCTGAGATCTACACCAGACGGACTAAACAAGAATCTCTGGGTCTGGTGCTTTGGAAGCTGCATTTCTGCTGCTTCCCAGATGATTCTGTGCACCACCAATATTCACTTCTTTATTCCTGGTTTAAGGATTCTTCAGTTTTTCTACTTCCAGAGACAGTTCATCTTATGCAGTTCTCACTGATTCAGTCTGCGATTTGCGGGACTTTCTAAACTCATAAAGAAATGTAATAGTCTTGCTGGGAGAAGTTATAAGTGTCATTTAAAAATGAATGCTGATGTTCTCAAGCTTTCTAGGGTAATGATTCTTCTTTGAAATCTGAAAAGATGATGATAATGATAAAAAAAGATGCTATCATTGGTAAACAGCTACTCATTAAGTAACTCAGATTTTGAAGTAGGTTAACTGTGTTATTCAGATTTCTATTTTACAAAAATGCAATCAAAGATGTAAGAATGTATTCCTCAACAAAAGTACACACGTGATTTTTTTAAAAATATATTTTTAAAACTATAGGCCAACCCCAAAACTGATGCTGAAAATCTTTGTCTGTTGTTTGAAATGTATCTATTAGTGGAAATCTGTATCTGTAATTAGAACCAGAAGGAAAACTTTTAGGGGAACCATTTACATTTTTCATTTAGGACAACTTCATTTAGTACACTTAACATGTGCAAATTTAGTGCACTAATTATATGTAAATCACTCTTTCCACAGAGGGTGCTTCAATAGATAAACCAAAAATCCTTTTTGTCTTAATGCTTTAGAAAACTTTCTCCTGATCTTGTGTTTTACTATTTTGCTTTGACTTTTTCACTTCAATTCCATTGGATTATTAAATTAAGTGTGCAAGTATTTCCTTTGTATCTGTTATGATCTAAGCATTGTGCTAAGTCCATTGGGCCTTATAACAGAAAGGCCATTGCCAACCTCTGCAAGGTAAGTTTCAGAGGGAAAGCCAGGTGGGATGAGGGGAAATGGTGAATGGAAAGTAAAGAAGTAGAAGCCATGGGTAATAAGCTGTGTTAGGAAGTTTTGTACTAAAGGAGCAAAGAAACGTGGGGTTACATTAGCTAGAGCATTAGGTAGGGTTGAGGTAAATTCGTGATTAGGAGAGATTAGACAATGTTTCTGGACTAAGAGGAAAAAGCCAGTAAAGTTGAAGAAGTATAGGACACAGGTGTGATGGGACCTTTTTCTTTTTTCTTTCTTTTCTTTTCTTTTTTTTTTTTTGTTGAGATGGAGTTTTGCTCTGTCACCCGGGCTGGAGTGCAGTGGTGCGATTTCAACTCACTGCAACCTCCGCCTCCCGGGGTTCAAGCGATTCTCCTGCCTAAGCTTCCCCAGTAGCTGGGATTAGAGGCGCCCGCCACCATGCCTGGCTAATTTTTGTGTTTTTTTAGTAGAGATAGGGTTTCACCATGTTGATCAGGCTGGTCTCGAACTCCTGACCTCAAGTGATCTGCCCGCCTTGGCCTCCCAAAGTGCTGGGATTACAGGCATGAGCCACCTCACCCAGCCCGGGACCTTTTTCTTGTAAAGAGTCCAGTAAGGACAGGAAGGAAGGATTACTAGGACCAAAGTGCAGGGTTTAAGTTAGGGCAGGAGGAGGGGCATTTTTTCCTCTGAGATTGTGGAAAAGAAGTTAAGGGTGTTCACATACACCTAAAACTTTTATGAAAGTTTATAAAAGTTTTTATTTTTTTGAATAAAAAATATGTGGAGGGTACAGTAAAGATTTGGAACAATCTTTGTGGAGATGGATACAGAAGCTAGTTAGGGACAAGTGAAAAGATTGTCCAGAAGAGTATGAGAACTATGCATATTTCTTGTAGTGTGGATTCAATGGTTATATATAGTTTAAGCATCACTGATCTGAAAATTTGAAATTCAAAATAATCCAAAATTTAAAATTTTTTGAGTGCGATACAACACTACAAGAGGAAAATTCATCTGGTTTATGTGACAGGTTGCAGTCAAAACAGTCAAAACGTTGTTTCATGCACAAAAGTATCTAAAATATTGTATAAAATTACCTTAAGACTGTGTATAAGGTGTATATGAAACATAAGTGATTTTCATGTTCAGACTTGGGTTCCCAAGATAACTAATTATATATATGCAAATATTCCAAAATTCAAAAAGTCCCAAATCTGATTCCCAGACAGACTGTCCTGGGAATCACTTCTGTTTCCAGGCATTTTGGATAAGAGATACTCAACTTGCACAAATTTTAGCAGCCTGGAATTTCTGCAAAGATGGAAAATGATGTCGTTGATCCAAGACTGAGAATTATGAGGATGGCATGGCAGAGCATAGCTGATGTGATAGACTCTTTTTCTCAGACCTAATTGGGAATGGAAGGGAAGTCAAGAGGGTTATAATAAATTCAGAGAAAGAACTGTGGGAAAAGAAGTTTCTATGCGTATGAGGAACATTGATAATAATCCTGAAAGAATTAGAAGAACTATAAATTATAAAGAAGAGAAAAACATTTCAGAGGTGGATAACTTTTAAGAGATGAAAAGACAATGTAAGTTGCTCAAGGTGACTGAACTTGAGCTGCCCCTGGAGTTACAAAGTGAAAGTAGCATGTGATAGAATTAAAGAAGATGAGCAGAACTCAAATGGGCGGGAGGAATATATCCAACATTCTTAAGGATATGGTGTACTTTACTAAATATATAGTTAAAACATAACCCATTCATTGACTATGGTAAAACCTTCTAGGTATAGATCTAAGGTAGAAAAGGTGTTCAGTGCAGCTGTCTTTGAATTCTTCCTCTGTCTCCTGCTGTGTTCTTCCAATTATGAGTGAATTTTTGCCTTCACCCTGTTACTGGAGGTCATTACTGTGTCTGTCCTTGCTTCTGTATTAACATAAAATGTTTTATTTGGGGCTGGGTGTGGTGGCTCACGCCTGTAATCCTAGCACTTTGAGAAGCAAAGGAGGGCAGATCACTTGAGGTCAGGAGTTCGAAACCAACCTGGCCAACATGGTGAAACCCCATCTCTACTAAAAATACCAACAAATTAGCTGGGAGTGGTGGCAGGTGCCTGTAATCCCAGCTACTCGGGAGGCTGAGGCAGGAGAATTGCTTGAACCCAGGAGGCAGAGGTTGCAGTGAGCTGAGATCGCACCACTGCACTCCAGCCTGGGTGATAGAATGAGACTCTGTCTTAAAAAACAAACAAATGATTAATGTCTTTCTACTCAAAATGTAGTTGAGACATCTTTGCTGTGTTTTTCTATAATATCTCAAGTTCTTTTGTAGAAGCAACTCTGATATTAAAATGAAAGAGTATAATTTATAGAACTTATAAAATAGAACTTATAAAATTTTTATTTACTCAAAATTCTGTTTAGTGATGTGATTAATAGTTCAGGTCAAAATCCATTACAATAAAACTAGCACAAAATAATTATCTTCAAGCTAGCACCTAAAATATTACAAACCCAGATAATTTAAGAGAATTGTACATTGTGGAATCCATTTTGCTCTATCAGGAACAAAACTCATCCCAGAGTGATGCAAACACTGGAAGAGAGTATACACTGGAATTTAATATAAAGCATCCAAATACTGTGATAAGCTCCAACAAGTAGTGGAGAAGTAACCACCTTTTGAATGTAGAGTGGCACTGTTTTGGCTATGAAAGACATGAGCAGTAGGCTCTAGAAGCATCTGTTTATCCTGCCAATCATCAACATTTTGTTAAGAACCTGTAATACTCAAAATCTTGTACGAGGTACTACAGATAAAAACAAATAATTGGGAGTTTATAATTTATTGAAAGAGACCCACATGTCAACATGTAACTATTAGATATTGTGATACACACAATGATAAAGGTAGGTAAAGTATGACAGGGGACTTTTGGTATAAATATGGCTATATAGACTTAGCATTTCCCCATTCTTTTTCTGAAAGTCTTCTAAGAGCAACACAGAAAATGGAAGACAAAAATGCAAACTGAAATTTTAGTCAAACTAGGAAACTGTCTTAGCTTCTTTTGTGATACTATAACAAAACACCAAAGATTGGGTAATTTATAAAGAAAAGAAATTTATTTCTCACAGTTCTGGAGGCTGGGAAGTTCAATATCAAGGTACCAGCATCTTGTCAGGGCTTTCTTGCTGTGTATTCCCATGGCAGAAAGCAAGAGAGTGAAAGAGGGTGAAGGAGAGAGAGAGAGATTGAACTTGCAGTCTCAAATCCTGTAGTAATTGGCATTAATCCATTCATGAGAATGGAATCCTCATAACCTAAACACCTCCCTTTAGGCCCAACCTCCCAACACGGTTGCATTGCAGATTAAGTTTCCAGTACATGCTTTTGGGGGGACATATTCAAGCCATAGCATAGATGTATATCAGCATATTTCTCAGAGCTGCTCAAAACAATCGGGATAACGCAGGAGCTCCACAGGAAGAACGGAAGAGAAATCGAAGGAGGAGCCTGGCGATAGCATATCAGAAGAATCAATACAAATACACTTATTGAAGAAGGATACATCTAGAGATGGAAAAGCTATAGCCGTTATCTGCAATAGCCAGCAGGCAACAGGAACCCTACTGGACCAACTGTGATTCAGAGAAGTAGAAAATGTGAAATGCACATGAAAGGACTCAAATAAGGCACAATTTGCAGAAGCAGTATTTTTTTGTAGAGATCAGAGGAAAAGAAGCTAGGCTTGTGAAAAATAACTTGCCTAGAAATTTACCCTCCACTTACCCTTTCTATAGAAAGCTCTGGGAAAGAGCTGGTCCTGGAAAATCCAACTTTTAGAATGACATGTTTTAAAAAAGCAACTAGTATAGCATCTAAACAGATACATTAAAAAAAAAAAAAAAAGATTCCAGTAAAATATCAATAAGAAACCATATAATTATATAACAAATAAAATACTGCAAGAAAAATGTTAAAGAATTCTAGCAAAATATAAATACAAAAAAGGAGCAACTATAGCCATTCCTGATAAAATTTTCAGAAAAGCAGGAATAGAAGAAAACCCTCTCAATTGATAGCGGACATTCACAAAACACTTGCAGCTAAAATCTTGCTTATTAGTGAAAGAATCAATGTTTTCCCACTAAGGTCAGGAACGAGGCAAGGGAGTTTCACTCTCACCCTCCAGTTCCACATTGTACAGGAGGTTCTAGATGGTGTGAAAAGAGAGAAAAAGAAAGAAAAGGCACTCAGATTGCAGAAGAAGAGGTAAAAGTTTTTTTTCTTTCAAAATCTGATAGTTTGTGTAGAAAACAGATAATATTTATAGAAAATTACTAGAACTACTGAAATGAGCTTTAACAAGGTTGCAGGATACAAAATCAATATATAAAAATTAACTTTCTATATATTAGCAGCAAACAATTGGAAATTGAAATTGAAAAATACCATTTCCAATAGCATTAAAATATATTAACTACTTGGAGATAAATTTGGGAAAAGACATGTAAGACCTGTACAGTGAAAGCTATAGAACACTGCTGAGAACATTAAATAAAACACATAAATGGAGAGAGATTCTATGTCATGAGTTTGAAGAGTCAACATTGCTAAGATATCTATTCTCCCCAGTTAGCATCAATTAAAATTCAAGCAAGCATTTTGATAGAAATTAAAAACTCGTTCTAAAATTTATATGGTGTGCAAAGAACTTAGAATAACCTTAAAAAAGAACAAAGTTGGAGGAATCATACTACCTAATTTTAATACTCGTAATAAAACTTTAGTTAAGTCAGTGTGGTATTGGTGTAAAAAGAGACAAATATAGCAATGAAATGGAATAGAGAGTTTAGAAATAGACCCACAAGTATATGGCCAGCTGATTTTCAACTAAGGGACCAAGACGTTTTCATGAGAGAATAAGAATCTTTTCAACAAATGGAACCAAAACATTTGGATAGTCATATATCCCCCCAAATAATAAACATTTATTCTTACCTCCTGTCATATACAACATTATTTTGAAATGGATCATGGAGCTAAATGTAAAAGATAACCTTCTAGAAGAAAATATAGGAAGAAATTTTAGTGACCTGGTATTTGGCATATATTTCTAAAATGTGACACAAAATGCATGAACTATAAAAAGAATTTTTTTTTAATTGTACCTCATCAAAATTAATGACTTTTGCTCTTCAGAAGACATTGTTGAGAAATTGAAGTCAAGCTACAGACTGGGAGAAAATATTTGCAAAACAATACCTGACAGTGGGCTTGTATCCAGAGTATGGAGAGAACTTTTAAAACTCGGCTGGGCTCAGTGGCTCACGCCTGTAATCCTAGCACTTTGGGAGGCCAAGGCGGGTGGACCACCTGAGGTCGGGAGTTCAAGACCAGCCTGACCAACACAGAGAAACCCCATGTCTGCTAAAAATACAAAATTAGCCGGGCATGGGGGTGCATGTCTGTAATCGCAGCTACTTGGGAGGCTGAGGCAGGAGACTCGCTTGAACCTGGGAGGCAGAGGTTGCGGTGAGCCAAGATTGTGCCGTTGCACTTCAGCCTGTGCAACAAGAGCGAAACTCTGTCTCAAAACAAAAACAAAAACAAACACAAAAATAGTAAGAAAACAATGCAGTTAAAAAATAGACACATTTAAGCAGGTACTTAACCAAAGGAGACATGCAGATAGCCAGTAAACACATGAAAAGTCAGTTTCATTAATAATTAAGGGAATTGCAAATTAAAACCACAATGAAATAACCACTACACACTCACTACAATGGATAAAGTTAAAATGATTATGCTATGTTGACCTAGGAAAGAGAGCAACCATTAAAAATGCAAAATGGTAAAATGACTTAGGAAAACAGTTTGGCAGGGTTTTTTTGTTTGTTTTGGGTTTTGTTTTTTGAGATGTGCTGGAGTACAGTGGCACAGTCATAGCTCACAGCAGTCTCAAACTCCTGGCCTCAAGCGATCCTCCTGCCTTGGCCTCCCAAAGGGTTGGGATTGTAGGAGTAAGCCTAGTTTGGCAGTTTTTAAAAAGTTAAAGATACACCTATCATATGACCCAGATATTCCACTCCACTCCGAGGTATTAGTCAAAAGAAATGTAAGCATATGTCCAGTTCAAAACTTGTGCTTGTGTGCTTATACTAAGCAGCTTTGTTTGTAATTGCCAAAACCTGGAAGCCATCCAGATGACCATCAAAAGGTGAAAGGACAAATTATGGCGTGCCCATTCGGTGGAAAATTACTTAGTAACAGGAAGGAATGCACTCTTGATTCACACAGCAATGTGGATGAGTTTTTAAATAATTCTTCCGAGTGAAAGAAGTCAAACAAAAAAAAGATTGCATACTGTGTGATTTCACTTAATATAAAACTCCGGAAGATGCACCTAATTGACAGCAAGAGAAAGCAGATCAGTGGTTGCTTAGGAATGGGACAGGGTTGGAAGAGGTGCTGGGGAGACAAGGAAAGTTTTGGGGATGATCAGTATGTTAATTATCTTGATTATTATACATGTATCAAAAGCTTTCAAATTATATATTTGAATTTTGTGCTGTTACTTGTCAGCTATATCTCACTAAAGCTGTAAATTAGAAAAAAGAAAAATTAAAATGCACATCAGAAGGAAATTAAACAGACATTTATACATACATTTTTAAAAACTCAAAGAAAAAAGTCATTTTTATGCAAGAAGATTCTAAAACAGAAATATAAGGATTTGTGAAGAGATGCTGAGACTGTAGGAGACAATGAAATAAAACATAATTTTCAGAACTTAAACAGAAGAAATGAAATCATACAATTGGAAAGAACACAAGGCAAATTATCATTTTGGTAAGGATAGTGGGGATATAGAACACAGGTCACAAACTATTACCCATGGGCTAAATCCAGGCCACCCCCTGTTCATTTATGGCCCACAAGCTGCAAATGACTTTTACATTTTTAGATGGTAAAGAGAGAAAGAGGGAGAGGAGAGAGAGAGAGAGAACACACAACAGAGACTGTATGTGACCTGCAAAACTATTTTCTATCTAACCTTTTACAGAAAAAGTTTGCTGTCCCCTGGTGTAGAGGATAAAAGTAAAAAGCAAATAAAAATAATAGAAATTAGGAAAGAATTGCTTACAATTAATTACACAGAAAATGATAATGATAGAAGTAAGAAGGAGACACAATATTTGCACAATTTGAATACCCAGAGAAAACAGAATAATGGAAGAACACATTTTTAAAGATAGAAATCAGGCATGCTTTTCAGGAAAAGGGTAAAACTTGAAGCTACATGTTTGAAATGGTACACAATAGGGAAAAACTGCCCCCAGAATAGTCAATAGTAAGACATATATTATAATAAAATTACTCAACTGTAAAAAATTATAGATTCCTTTGACCAACAGGTATAAACATCAAGTCACCTATAGGGACAAAACAGTTCACTTTGGCTTCAAACTTCTTATCTAAAAAAAAATCAGCTCCAGGTGATGAAGTAAAAACTGTAAGATCCTCATGGACAGGAAGTGTGAACCAAGACTTTTATATTCAGTAAATTACTCTTCACATAAAAAGCCTACAGGTAAATAGTTTTAAAAATAGGAAAGAACTGGGAATGGTGGCTCACGCCTGTAATCCCAGCACTCCGGGAGGCCGAGGCAGGCGGATCACAAGGTCAAGAGATGGAGACCATCCTGGCCAACATGGTGAAACCCAGTCTCTACTAAAACTACAAAAATTAGCTGGGCATGGAGTTGTGCACCTGTAGTCTCAGCTACTTGGGAGGCTGAGGCAGGAGAATCGCTCAAACCCGGGCAGTGGAGGTTGCAGTGAGGGGAGATTGCACCACTGCACTCCAGCCTGGCGACAGAACAAGACTCCATCTCAAATAAATAAATAAGCAAATAAAATAAAATAAAAATAGGAAAGAACTCAGGAAATATTCTCATGGTCTCTTTTTGAGGAAACTACCAGGGATCAAACTTCAACCAGCAAGAGATGTCTGAAAATTCTACAGCAAAGAACTGGATGTAAGCATTGACTGTATTTAATTAAAGCAAAAAGCCTAAAACATATGTGACATTAAACACCAAACTGAGTGTAAATACCCTGGCAATGTAAAAATAATTCAGCTAACCAAAAAGGAAAGGCAAGGGTGATAGAAAGGAAATGTAGTTTGATGTTTGCCTCAACTGTAATAGGAGACCAAGAGGTGTCATTTATTTGATTTCAGCATACTTCTTAGTACTAAGACACTGGGAAGGATCATACTGTTGATAAATATCAGGGGAAGAAAAGGGGGAAGAGAAAATAAACAAATTTTGCCACTGTTCAGAGTAGGAAATACATAGATCCTGTCTAAAGACGGAGAAAACTAAAAATATTATATAAAGTTATCACCATAATGGAGGTCACCAGAAAAAGAGAAAATACTATGTGTCATTAAAAACTTAAATTATAAAAGTAAAGGGTAAAATAAAATGGTTGAACCAATATCAAACATGTATATGATATCAATAGAGCAATAATTACAAGTGATATGTGAAAAAAAGAGACAATCATACTAGTAACAGGAAACTTTAACTTACTCTTAGCTCAGGGATACCTAAACAATCAATAATAATAATAATAGCAATATACATGTAATTTTATCTATCTATCTATCTATCTATCTATCTATCTATCTATCTATCTATCTGTCTAAACTCTGCACTCTCAAAATAGAGTATGTATTTCTCTTTAAGTACTCTTGGAATAATCACAGGTTGACTATATGCTAGGCCACCAAAAAGCCTGGCAGAGACAATTTAGCAGTGTCTATCCAAATTATAAATGCATGTACTTTTTGACCCAGAAATTTCACTTTTGGAAATTGATTATATGGACATAATCACCCAAATGTGAAATTACCTATTTACTAGGTTGGTCACTGCAAAATTGTTTGTATAGTAAAAGATTGAGAAGATCCAAATGTCAATCAAAAGACCTGGTTAAATACATTTTTTTTTGCAACAATACACTGGAATATAACAATACAGCTGTAAAAGAGAATAAGAAGCTCTTTATATACTAAAGAGAAAGACCTCTAGGAGATATCCTTAAATAAAAAGGCATGATAAAGACCGTGTGTATAATATACTACCATCTTTCCCTGCCACAAAAAGTGGGAAAAAAATATATATATATACACACACACATATATATATGCTTATATATATGAAATATAAACAAATCTCCAGAAACATTAAACAAGATGGTGGTATCAGTGGTCACATGTTAATGGAATATGAATTAGACAAGTGGAGACTGAAGTAGTAAAGAGGCTTCATTTTAATATACTTCTAAAAATGTGTTGTCACATGTGACTACATTACCTCTATAAACATGTAGAGAGAAACAAGGCCATGAGGGCATAGAAGATAAAGCAATTAATTATCCCTTGGGGAATTGGAGGAGACCTTCAGGATAGTTATCTGAACTGAGACTTGAAGGATGAGTGGAATTTGACAAATGGACAAGTTTGGAAAAGTCATTTCAGGCCAAAGTATGGAAACATGAAAATAAGCCTGAGGAATAGTAAATGTGATTGGGCACTGACTGCATTATGGACTCAAGACTCCATTGAAGCTGATGCCCAGAGCTCTGAATTAGACAGTGCTGCTGCCTAAGGTCAGGATTCCTTCCAGACCCGGGACCCTGTAGGTGGGGAACAGAGAGTCTTGAGAGAAAAGAGACAAGGACGGTGGAGGCTGGACACAAGACTCAGTTCAACAGAGCAGTGCCTTGTTCAAAGACATTTGATCCATAATGCTTCAACAAACCATTGGATTTTCTTGCACTGTCTTGTCACTACTAATCAGAACATTATTGCAGTATATCTAAACTTAAATGCACTCCTTGAACAATTATTCATGAGGGCTTGCTATCTTGACCTTTCTTTAAGAAATGGAGAATGCTGAATTATTATCCTATGCCAACTGAAGGTTATTTTTACTTACATTTGCCTTAATGGTTTGTTTTCCCATAAAGCCTCAATTTATACCAGTGGACGAAGTCACTGTCACTTCCACCTGCTTAACTTCAGCAAATAAGGTGAGTAATTAATGTAGGATTAAGCAATTTATGTCATGTTTTAACCATGTGAAGGATAAGCCTTATCGAGGGCCAACAGTCTTCATGTTTTATGAGGTTCACACAGTGAAGCACTAATAGATTTTAACTGCCATTTTATTCTTGTTAGAGTGATACATGTTTATTAGGGATAAGTTAGAAAGTAAAACATAAACAAAATTTAAATCACCCATTATCTTCCTTCCTGTCCATAGTAACCTTTTAAAATGATCTATTTCTTTCCAATACTTTCTAGGGATATATACATACATATTTTTTGTCTACGGATATGTATTTCCCTAGAAATATGTTGTATATATAGTTCCTGTATCATTTCTTGTGTTTGCTAAATGTCATATTACATTATATTCCTCAGATGGCTGTTCTTATGTAGAATTTAAAATTTAGAGAGGAACATTTTTGAGCCTTTAGTTAGAGCTTCTCAGTTATATCAGTCACACACAAAAATATGGAACTCTTTATAATTTTAATTATTCACATTTCTTAACAGGCAGACGATGGGATTTATAAAATCAGACAACCTTTAAATAAATAGATTTCTGATATACATAATGTATTTTGTATCTTTGGCATTTCTTTACTATTCACTTTAAATATTGGAACACTTGTTTCCATCCTGTCTTTTTAGTTTATGTGTGTGTGTTTTTAATTTGCACCTTCTGCTACTATATCAAGGAATCAGAGACCAATGAACCCAGTAATGAGTTGGAGCTAGTATAGTCTTATAATCCAGCTCCCTCCTTTTATAGTAATTTATCTAAGATCACCACATACCTGAATTACAAAACCAGAGTTAGAACCTACCTGTTTTATAATAAATCATCACCAGAGTCTGACAGCAAGGTGAAGAAAGGGATTCTTCTGGAGTGGAGAGCTGTAAAAATCACCTGCAAGTAACTTGCCATAGGAAATAGATTGTAACATGTCATTGTAAGTCCTCTGTAATAATAACATTGTCTCATGCCTTGAGATTTGACTTAGCTCTGAACAAACTAGTATACTCAACTGTATCATAACTTTACAAAATGGTGGTGGTTTATGTGAAGGAAAATGGGAGCTAAAGAGTTTCACTGAGCCCTCAGCACTGTTGCTGAGAGGGTTACTTGACTAGTGGACACTAAGGCTATGGAGGATAATGATATGCTTAGAATAACTAGAATGTCACTCGGTCCTCTGCCCTCAACTCCTCTCCTTCTAATAGTTATTTTTGGTTTCTTACAAAAGAGAATAGGCTCTAACGAGCAGGCACATGTATTCTAGATCTCTTAGCAAATATATCCTTCATTGACTGCAGTAGCAGCTAGCAAGGGGCAGGAAGCAGGATGTGAATGTGGATGGGGTGAGGACCAGTCTTGTTTGCAGCAGGGAGCCAAAGGCAAGTGAACCTCTATTGGGATGAAGTCAGAATACACGGTGTGTTCTCAATTGCTGGGCTTTTTTATCCTCAAAATCAGATTTCTTGACCCAGCACAACTTTGCAGCTATTTAGGAATCAAATTCTTAATAAGCCATTGTGGCATTACACATTTGCTAAAGTTTCCAAACTTTTGATTTTTAAACTTTTTATTAGTAATAAGAAATACCTATTATAATGAGGTTATGAAAGAAGTGGTGATTAATTATAAATAAACTATCTACCAAAAAATAAAAACATGTTCTTTGTTATTTAAGGAAAATACCAAAACCCAGAAAATCAGGCTTTTGGGCGATGACTTGAAGCATGAATCTCTTTCATCCTTTGAGCTTTCAGTGAGCCATAGAGGACAGAAAAGAGACATAGAAGAGACAGACTCTGATGTAGAGTATATTTCAGAAACGAAAATTATGAAAAAGTCTATGGAGGAGAAAATGAACTCTCAACAGCAGAGACTTCCAGTAGCTCTGCCAGAAAATGTCAAACTAGCTGAGAGATCCCAGGTATTATCATTGTTTCTTGTTCACAAAACAATTCACTTATTCTGGATATAGCATTCGGTCAAGGTTTTGCTTCATCTTCACATTTTAAGACACTCTAATTATAAAATATACATTGCAATCCGTGTTTCCTGGACAAGGTCCCAATTTCTAATTTTTTTCCCTGTATTCTCTGTTTTGAAAGGAAAGTCAGATTGCTAATATTACCAGTGTCTGGAGGGCTCAGCCAACTGAAGAGCCCCTGAAGAATGCCCAGGTGGGAAAAGGCTTTTAAATTTGTATTTAAGGGAGAAATATTCATATAGGATAAACCTTTAATCTTTAAGTTTTGCGTTCAATGCTTTATAGGAAAAATGCTTAGCTAAATCATACATATTGTTACCCTGTAATCAAGGTTCTGAAAAAACAGGGATATAATGTATTACTAAGTGTTGAGAGTCATGTTAACAAATGCACCACTCTAGAATTTTCATGTGTACAGATGAGTTTATTTCTTTGAAAAGAATCACAACGCATTTATTCTTACAGAGTTGCCATTATTTAGTTCTTTTTTTTTTTTTTTGAGGATTTGCCCTCAGATTCAGTTTATAACAATATTAATGCCTACAATTGAATGGGCATTTACCCTGTGCTAGGTTCAGTGCTGAATGATTATAGACATCATCTCAATAACTTTCATTTTATATCTTTTTAAGCCAAAATTTACTGCCTAGTTTATCTACCTTGTCCATCACATTTGACTTCTAATGCCCTTTTACTATTTCCACAAATTAAATTCAACCTTAAAGAGTAGATATTGTTCACCATAGGAAATATTCAAATGAACTGCTATAGGCTCTGAAAGCCGTAAACTTACTTAATTAGCAAATATCTGCTGAGTTCTACCCAGTGTAAGACATTGCATTAGTCATGGTGGAAGGCAAGATATTTTATGCATGATCCTTTCCAAAGAATTATTTTGAATAGTAGTTACATTATAGAAATCTCTCACACATTCCTTATAATATCTTTGGCAAATGGTATGCAGACTCTCTGAAAATCTTTGGTAAAAATCCTTACTTCCTGAGGCAGCCTTTCCGTAATACCATTTTTTGGGTAGCTCATCCTCTTAAAGTATTTCAAGTCCATTTTCCTATAATTTTGAAATTTTTGCCCAAATCTTTTCTTGAGACTATATGGGCCAAGCTGAATCTGTTTACAACCTACAGAATTTCAAGTTTTTTGTTGATTTGAATTATGTATTGTACTTGAATGTAACGTTTTACCTATTCAGCAGATATTCAACCCTTGCTGTGTTCAAACTCCTGCATGTTATCACTTTATAATCATATCTCTTTTAACTCAGAATTCCAGAAAGACTGATTAGCTGTACAATTTCAAGATTTAGGATTTGTCAGTTTATTGTATAGATATGTTACATGCTCTAAAAACATACAGTCCATTGAGAAGTTGAGAGTGTGTCCAAGTGTTAGAAAAAAACATTTTAGACATTACATACAGGGACTCACTCAGTATGCACGTGCATGTGTGTGTGCATAAACATATAATATGTAAAGCTATATGAAGCAATATATACATACTTCATGTAGATATATATACTTATACCAGTATATACATTGATGTGTCTGTATATGTATAAGTTTACTATGTGCCATTCAGTATGCCAGTCACAGGAGATTTGGGAATAAAACCACATATGGTTTCTGCCACCATCAAACTTACAGTCTAGTGATAGAGACAGACACCCAATAATTACAGAGACAAATGTCAACTGCTACTATGGCAGTTTTTATGACACAGTAGCATGAGTGTTTATAATAAGGGTTTTGATTCTGGTAGGACAGGAACATCTTCCCAGAAAATATGGTAACTAGCCTTTTAGGATTGAAATGTAATTACATTGGTAAAAGGGGAGGAAAAGCACTTCTAAGCAATGGAAAAAGAGGAAACATGGTGAATATGAAGAACTTTAAAAAGACAAGTAATCTATGGCAGGGAAAAGAGATGGAAAGGGACTGTGGTGTGAAGGAGTAGGGCAGGTCCTATAGGCTACCCATAAGGGGTTTTGCATTTATCCTGTAAGTAATGGGAAACCATTGAAGAGTTTCAAGCAGGGAAGTGACATGACCAGAGTTTTCTTTAGTGAAGATTGCTTTGGCTGAGTATAGAAGAAAGGTTAGTAGAGAGCAGAGTTGTTGGGAAAGACAGTCTGAGGGGTATAGCATTTTGGCCTCCACCTTGCTGCATAAGAATGGACCTTGAGCCTGGGACTGTTTCTTACCAAGAGATGAAGACCACACATGGCCTATGCTGGGTTTATTGCCTTGTATGGAAATATCTTTCTCTGTTACAAGTCCAGTGTATGCTCTTTTGTTCTACTTAAATGTGTGTGTCACATGAAACCTTGGTCAACCCCACTGCTATATCTATCTTCCTTAGGGAGGGAACACAGCATCTTTCTCCTGTAGCATGAGAAGGGTGCATGTAACCAATTGCCCAGCATTGGCTGATGGGGAAGCCTGCTGGGCATGGGGGATTGATACACACTTCTGAGGCTGATCTTGCTCTTCTCTTTGTGAGCAAAGCATTGTTCCATCTAGTGCCTGACTGCATTGTGTTTTCTTTGGCAACTCCAATAAGCAAGATACTATAGACAGAAGTTTTGAGACTCCTCCTCTGAAACTGATAACCAGTACATGGTGTTTCTGTTTCACAGATAATGCTTAACAAAAGTGAATGTGGGCAGAGCAGTTAGGAGACTTGACCGTGCTCTGATGGAGAGATCACAGTGGTGTAGGCTAGGATGATGGTGATGGAGGAGGTAACACTGCCCTTTCCTGGGGTCTGTCTTTATTGGATATAGAAGATCATGTAGAGGAAAACGGCAGAATGACTACAGAATTTTGAGCTCTTTCACCAGGTTGAATGGTGATTCCATTAATTGAAATTGGTCATTGTAGAAGGTGACTGGGCTTCTGGAGAACAGCATGAGTTCAGCTTACATAGTTTGAGACTTACAAGAGGATGTGCCAAGTGAAAAGTCATAAACATGAGTCTGGATTTCAGAGGTGAGATTTAAATAGGAGACAGTCTTGTGAGGTATTTACATGCCTGAGGATGAATGAGGTTGAATGGGTAAGAAGAAAAGAAGGACTAGACAGAAACTTGCGGAATTTTAGCATTTTGTGGCTAGCTACGAGAGTACAGGAGTGCACAGATGATTGTGAAGGAATTGCCAGAGCAATAAGAGAAGAAACCAGGAATTTACTATTTCATTAAAACCAAAATGGAGGAAAAGGGTGATTTGAAGAGAGACTGTCACGAAGGCTAAATTCTGTTGAGAAGCCATCTCAGCTGGCCAAAGACCTAAAAATTGTCTGTTGACTTAATGATTTAGAGGTAAGAGGGATGATCTCAGGAATATTTTTGTTGTTGGAGTAGAAAGGGTAGAAACCAGATTATAGATTCATGCAAAAGTAATTGCTGTTTTTGCCATTAAAAGTAATGAATTTACCGCTAAGTGGAAGTGGAAGATAAGCTAATTTCCCAGGCATGGTGGTGGGCGCTTGTAATGTCATCTGCTCAGGAGACTGAGGTGGGACAATCGCTTGAAACTGGAAGACAGAGGTTGCTGTGAGCCAAGATTCCACTCCTGCACTCCAGCCTGGGTGACAGAGTGAGACTGTGTCTCAAACAAACAAACAAACAAACAAATAGAAAGATAAGCTAATTTCATTCCAGAAGACATTATATATTTAAGAAAATCTAGAAAACCCCATTTTCTCCTGGATAAATCAGGAGATTATGAAATTCTTTATAAGCACTTGAAAAATTAATTTAATCAGGTTTTAAACTGTAATTGAAACAACGTTTGATTACTCAAGGATTATTTGTAGTAAATTTCTAATATCCTGTCCAATAAACACACTAGGCATTACCACTAACAGAGAAGGTTCAGGAAATATAATTAATTTTAATATTAACCTAAGCAGCATGGAATTAGGAAGGCAGATATGCTCTGAGTAAATCTTACCACGTGCTTATCATATGCAAAGATCAGAAATTGAATTTTCGCTATATATCCTACAAAAGTCTACAGTATGTAGAGGCAGAATGAAGAGTGAAGGTAGCTTAATGGTACCATTGATTGCAACTAATCCTTGTATTTTTTTTTTTAATTCCTTGTTATAGGCTGCTTTTTGGGAAATGAAAAAGAAGCAGAGTCTGAACTTTGTAGAGGAATGTAAGGTATTGATTGAAGATGACAACAGCGAGAGTGATTCAGATATTATCCTGGTGAGATAAACTACACACTAAATGACACCTTGAGATTTTCATATTCACAAAGATTAGAGGGATCTGTTAGTGCCTCAAAGTAATGGAAACATTTAGTTGGATAACCTAATTTTTCGATGAAGAAATAAGACTCAGAAAAGTTTAAGTTACTTGCTCAAGGCTACATAAACTAGTAGAGATACATTTGGAACTTACGCATCTCCACCCCCAATCCACGGCCCCTTTCTGTTTTAGTTATCAGGCTAAGAAAGCCTTAATATATATGTAAATATACAAAAATTTACAAAAGTTATATGTATAACTTGAAGGTCATTGTGAAAACTCATTCCCAAATCTGAAGAATATGATCCTTTCTATAATTTGTAATTTGGACTCTCACCAGAAGGTTTAATTCTGAATCGACTTAAATCAGGCAGAGAAAAGTCTATTCAAGGATTATGGGCATGCTCCCCATTTTCCCCTTTAAATAATGTGTTCCTATTTCTAACTTGATAGTTGATATCAAGGAGTACATGTCTGGGCTCCTGCAGAATCCAGTTGCTTTGCCTTCACTAGACCAAACGTAAAAAGCCCTTGGTGTTCAGGAAGAAATGATTCAAGGACTTACTATCTGAGAAATGTTTCATCTGTGAAGGCATGGTGTTCATTATGTTATATAGTGTCCTTTCTGTTAAAAAACTCACTAAAAGTAATTGACATGTGAGAATTTAATGTCAGGGAAAAAATCTGTTTGATATTTTCTTTTATCTGAATATAAATTTTACTACTCACTGTAGTTTCCTTTTTACCTTGATTGCCAAGAAGCTTATAGCTAAACTTAAACCTGCATAAGAGCAACCACAGTAGCCTAGATGGTTCTATTTTTGACATGATAAGTGAGAGTATTTAGAAAAGGACATGGCCTCTTTGGACATGTCTTTAGGGTAAGGTCCCTCAAAATGCTATATAGAATTGTGGATTAGGTTTAAATTGCACTTGTGCCAATGAGAGACATATCATTTCTTCTGACTTTAGCTTAATTTATGATAATGTCCTTCACCAGAAAATTATTGTCACAAAGTACATGACATAACTATAACAAAGGTTTTATTTAAAAGTTGTTTCATTTTGGAAAATTTTAAACATAGTGCAACCATAGGAAATGTGCCCATTTCCCGGCTCCAGTGGTTATCAACTCATGGCCATTGTTATTTCATCCATATTCCCTCTCTGCCCCCATTACTCCCAGACATCATATCATTTCATCCATAAATTGTAATCATTTGAAGAAGCCATTTGAAGGGATATTAAAAAGGTATAGACATGATTTGTGAATGGGAACAGAAATAGCCTCACTATTAACAATAAAGAACAACTAAATGAAAAAAGTAAACACCAAAGTATTTTCAAAAGGAAAAGGGTCAAAATTTAATCAGAGACTAGAAAGAAAGACAAAACTGCAACTGGTGTTATAAATAATGCCACCTCTCTTGACCTCTTCAAAGCAAAATGTAATATAGTTGTACCTGTGAATATTACTATTCAACACTTGCTTTTCAGAAGTTTCAAAGTCTGTGTGAGTTTTCATGTAGCCTTTACTTTGTCACCTCTCTCAGCTTTGCACAGAGCTTTTGGCAAGTGCCTTTTCATGAATTAGAGATGGCATTTATATTTAAAATATTGTCTTTTCAGGTAATAGTTCTCAAGTTCTTATATTACTGTGTGTAGCTATGTGGTATGATTTGTGTCTCTGTGATCCTAGCAGGATGTCTGTTTTCATACTCATGGTGTCTAATTAACTTGGATAAACATGTATTATCCAGAGATGCACATTAATTTCTGTTTGGCTGGAGTCGCAATAATTCAAGTAGGAAATAATTGCTCCTCAATGTTGTCTGTCTGTACTTTCTTAAAACTAGAAATTAAAAAAAGATCGTCCCATCCCCCGTGCTCCTTCCTAGTTATCTTCTAATTATAGCATGTATCTGTGTGCATGTGTGAGTGTGTGTGTGCCCCTGTGTCTATTAAATTTCAAGAAGGAAGGCACTCAGTGCTAATGGTGGTGCAGGAGGTTGTCACTTAAGAAAGAATAAATAGCTACCACAAAAGACTCCCTCCCCTGGCCCCCAAATGTGGCATTTATTATTTTGGCAAATTTACTGGATGTGGGACCCAGGGTCTTATTTTAGGTATAAAAAACTAATAAAACTAAGAAATATGATATATTCAGCACACCAAAGAAACTTCATCTCACAGGGATGACTTCATGTTGTCCAAATTCATGAAACTGTTGTATTATAGCATAATATCAGTTTAGGTATTTAAAAGATAAATAAAGCCGCAGTTCAATTGGAAGGCATATATTGACTTAAGCTATGCATTCTGTCCCATTATGCCCATCTGCATGGGCTGGCCAATTATAATCTGACAGTTGCTGGTGAGCTGGGTGCCTGAATATTTAAAAGGCGTCCAGCTAAGACAGCCTGCTGTGTCTGCTACCCCAAGAGACATGACGGAGATGATGTTACCAATGCAACTATAATCCTAAAAGAGCACTGACTCTGGGAACCTTTGCCTTATCCCGGCCTATGCTCCTATAACTGTGTTTTTTTCATGCTTTCAGGAGAATAATTCCATTCTGACTGGCAGATTTGTTTTCGCTATGTTAATAAAATTAATAAATGTCTATCAGTCTGCCTTTTGAAATGTTTTTTTTTTTCATATTAAGGCACTTTATTTTTCTTTGTTCCATGTTTCAGGCAACATCTCACTCTGGTTCTTATACTTATAGTTATGCAATTTCAAGTGAAATGACAAAAGTATTTGTTACTTTCCAGATTCATATTTAACCCTACCGTTGCTGATTGTTTTAGCCATCTGATTGTTCATTCTCCAAAATTACCTCACTGCTGTGGCTGTTATGTTTTATTTGTTTTCCTAACTTCTTCTCTCCCTACCACCCTGAGCCCCTCAATTCTTGATTGAATGCTCTTCTTATTACATTTATTCTAAGGCCTGTGGTCTATTGAAGCAATTTTTTATTTTTTTCTTTTACCTTTAAAATTTTTTTGAGACAGAGTCTCCCTGTGTCGCCCAGGCTGGAGTGCAGTGGCACAATCTCCACTCATTGCAAGTGATTCTGTTACCTCATCCTCCCGAGTAGCTGGAATTACGTGCGCCACCACATCCAGCTAGTTTTTGTATTTTTAATAGAGATGGGGTTTTGCCATCTTGGCCAGGCTGGCCCAAACTCCTGGCCTCGAGTAATCCACCCACGTTGGCCTCCCAAAGTGGTGGGATTACAGGCATGAGCCCCCTGCCCAGCTTTATTGAAGCAATTTTTAAAAACCACGTTCTTCTTGTTTCCTCTTTTCCCAGTGGGGACAATCCTTATTTTCTGATCATTTCTAATGTCTGGCACTTTGTTCTGCACCATGTCTCCCATTTAACATGCTCCAAATCATTCATGTGGTGTGGAGCTTCATTTGTCACATCTCTAGTTACTTCTGCTCATATTCTTTGTTGGTATTGCTTCCACGACATTATTTCTTTTTCTTTTCTTTTCTTTTCTTTTTTGAGACAGAGTCTCGCCCTGTCACCCAGGCTGGAGTGCAGTGGCACAATCTCAGCTCACTGCAAGCTCCGCCTCCCAGGTTCACGCCATTCTCCTGCCTTAGCCTTCCAAGTAACTGGGACTACAGGCACCCACAACCACGCCCAGCTAATTTCTGTATTTTTAGCCGAGGCGGGGTTTCACTGTGTTAGCCCCCTGTCAGGATGGTCTCGATCTCCTGACATCATGATCTGCCCGCCTCGGCCTCCCAGAGTGCTGGGATTACAGGTGCCAGCCACCACGCCCGGTCGCATTTTTTCTTTTTGATATTTATGCTTGGCCGTTTAGCCAGTGTGGGCCATTCATTTTCAAAGTCCATGCAATGAGCGTGTTCTTGGCAAGACCTTGCACATCATTTGGAGCTGTAGAAGTTTCCAACTGGGATTTGGTTAAAGCTCCGGGCATTTTCTGGAGATTAAAAAAACTGCCAGGAAAATAATGAGTTTTTCTTTAAAAAATCTTAATCCTCTTCCAAATGCTCTAGATAGCCTCTCAGTTGTTCCTTCGGAGATATTTGGTATGGGACTCTGCGTTTCAGCAAACTTCTTATTTTTCATAATCTTGTTAGGACAGCTACAGCCCTCTCCACCATTTTAGGGTAGCTAGGGTGGTCCATATTTGTTATCTCTGACCCTGTAAAGCTGAATTGTCCAGAAATTCGTGTGTGTGTGTGTGTGTGTGTGTGTGTATGTGCGCGCGCACGCGCGCGCGTGTGTGCATGCGCACATGCGCACAGGAATGTGTATTCTAGTAGAGTCGGTCTTTTCTCTTTCTGTGTGGCCATGATGAAATTCAGGTACTGTTCTTCCATCATCTCATGTCACCTCTTCATAACCTGAGAGGCAAGTATTCTTTTCACCCGTATTTTACAGATGGGGAAAATTAAACTCGCTAAAGGTCACACTGCCAGGAAGTGGGCACCTTGAGCCCCAGCTGTTAGACTTTGCTCCTCCTTGTGTAATCACTCTTCATGTGACATCTCCCTTTACCTCCCACCTTCATAACTGTCCCCTACATCCATTCAATCAGCCCATTCCACTTGGGTCAGTTGAAGTACCTAAATACACTTTACTCAGGCATAGGAGTTTCAAGGTCCACTTATATATTGCGCTGGCTAACATTCAGCATTTTGGCTTGTGTTTCCAGAGTTTTTTAGATGGGCCTCTCCAACCAAGTATCTTGAATCAGTTTTAAAACACCAATCCATCATCCATGCCTTGCCCAGATTAAGCTCTCTTAAGCCCATTTCTCTCCGTTTTCACCCTACATCTGACCTAAACAATGTGTTAATGGTTCTTTTCTTCTAAGACCCAGCTTTTGTCCTTCTAGTCAAGCTAGAGTCCAGTCGTAGTCATGAGGCCCATCTTCTTGGGGTCTCCACTAGTTCCTAGCTTCTAAAAAAAGAAAGTATTTTTCTTGTCCAAGATTATACTCTAGCAATATGGTTGTGGTCATAACTTTACCACCAACCCCTTCCATAAGCTGTTGTTGCTTTACCTTTGGCCTCCAGAAAATCTTATTATTTTCTCTCTTCCGCGCTCAAAACACGTCCTGCCCTGTTTTTTGATGAATAGTGAGTATTCTGAACTGTGTTCTGTCTCAGGCATTTCCAAACCCATTTGTAAAGTTCCAGTTTGTCCCAGTTAATCCCAGATGGGAAGGAAGTGGAAATTTTTTTTTATCACACCTTTTATAGGTATGCTAGCCTTTGTCAGGAGAATCAGTGTCTGAGTAGGTATTGCTACAGTTCTGCTGTTATTGGAAGAACAGTGTCCTGTGGTACTGCTGTGATTAAGGGTTTGTTTAGATGTAGTTACAAACTCCTGTGCACTGCTATGTGACAAACTGGCAGTTCAACTTTACTCCAGGCAAACTCCATACCACTCTGGATCTGAGAATGGATCTGGTATTTTGCATGCCCCTCAAAAGTGATGCAATCTTATCAGCTGTTACTACACAATGCTTCATAAAAACTATAAAAATACAAATGAAACAATAGAATTAGATTATCTTACATCCTATCAAAGAAGTAAACAGCTCATCCAAATTACATCACCAGGTGAGAGGTAAGAGATAACCACACAGACTGAACATCCTAGGGGATCTATTCTGAAAGATGACTGGGAAGAATCGGTTGCCAGACCATAGCAGATGGTCAGGAAAGCAAATGGTCAATTTGAAGCGAGCTGCAAAACTGAGGAACACCAGGGGAATAAAATTACCAATGCCAGCAGTTAGAGAAGTTGAATAGCAACAACGTGCTGAGGCTCAAGACAGAGCGATGAAAGTACTGACTTTATTAAAAAAACACATGTACATGCTTTTTTTCATCTTGGAGGAACACACACTCCAAACCAACATTCTAGAAATTTTCTAATTCTAACATGAAGCAACATATATACCTTTCTCATAAATATTGGTGTTTATTGTTCATATTTTATAATAATAATCTTTCAGTTACTATTCTGAATGTCAGAGGCAAACCCAGATTTGCTAAGACATGAGAAAGTATGTATGGTGTGGTTATGGTAAGGTTAGAATAGACCTTCTATTTAATAACCAGGAACCATACAATTTTTTTTTATTGGACTAACTGACCCTTTTGTCTCTGTGGTCATTTAGGTCTTCTTTTGGCTTGCAGTTGGCCTCAAGAGCAGACTGACAGAGGGATCTGTTTCATTTTCCCAATCTATAGACATTTTTAAACACTTGATGGTCAGAACACCACTGACAAAAGTATTTCAAGAGTTTGGCAATGAAACCTCGTATTTATTATGAAACAGTATCCTCTGGAGCCTAGAACTTTCTGAGGCTCAAGAAAGATATATAGCAATGAGTGGATAGAACCATCTTCCTGTCTCAGAACTGAGCTAAGTCATTTACTAGTGGTACCTGGTCAGCTCTTTGGGGAAGCTTCAAAAGAGCCAGATTCCAGCTTAGAAAAAGCATCAATGCACTCTGAATCCCTAAGATCATTAACAGAGCCTTCATGGTATGTTATAAAAACTGAAGAACATCTAGAACTGATGAGTTGCTACCGTGTCTAGGTTTATGTTTTATGGTGGCCAAAACAAATGAAAAACAACTATAAGTACTGTGTTTGGCATCAGTACTACATGATAGTGACTCATAACAATGAGACTGAAAAGGTGACAAAGTAACTCAAAAGCAGATAAAAAAGAAAAACAAAAAACTTGCAAAATTAGTCCCTAAATCAACTGCATTCACCCTAGATACACCTCATTTTTCTGACTCCCAACAGAATGCCTTTTTAAAATAGAAAACTGTGCTGGTAGTATAATAACGTAGTTTCAGATTACTGAAGTTGCCTTAATTTCAAAAGCAGGTGATTTCTCATCAGCTTTAATGATGCCACCATTCCTGGTTGATGATGCTACCATTACCTGTTTATAATCTGTATAATGCTGTGATCATTGCTAATAATAGTGGACCTTTCACGGGAAGCCCTCTTACAAGATATAAACCAGAGCTGCCCTAAGGGCTTTGAAGGAAAGATCATCTATACTCATCTTCCACAGGATTTTTCATCAGTTCTCCAGGAAATGTACAGAGAGACACAAAAACAATGTGTGTTATAGTCCCTGACCTAAGGAAAAATCCTGTGGATGACTTATAAGGAATTGAAATATTCAAGTGGTGGAGTCTGAACTACCACCAACCACGAGCCAATTAACTGCAAATTTATTGAACAATACTGTGTTAGAGATTTTTGAGGGACACCAAAAAAGTCAAGTAGCTGATTGTTGTGCTGAAAGAACAAAAAAAATGGAAGACAGTTTTACAACACCATGAAGTAGTAGTATGTTATGGAAAGGATACAGGCTCTACACTCTGACAGGCTGACCCAGGCTCAAACTCAGACCTCCATGAGGTTTGTCAGTTGTGTCAAATTTTGATATTCTATTTTCTTGTATATAAAATGAGAGTAATAATGCCATCTATTCTCAAGGTTGTTATGAGAATTATATTCATGATAGAATGAAAATAATCCTTTGCATTATAAAAAGTATTTTTTAAAGCCACCTTCTGTAATTCTAAAGAATACAAATTCAGCCTTTATTGGGTGAGCTAGGAGAATGAAAATTGAAAAAGCAAAATTTCTTTGTGGAAAAAAAGAGAAAGCTGAAGAGTGAACTTATGTGGAAGATAGAAGGGAGGAGGGGCACTGCCCAAAGTGAAAAAACCGGGAGCTGCAGAACTGGAGAAGCTGCAGGTGTGCAGAGAGAGATAAGGCAGTTAGCAGATGAAGAAGTTAAAAAATAGATATTTAATTATAATTTTAAGTTGATACAATTTTTTGCTACATGTAATCATTTCCTCCATTTTCCAATATACTCTTTAGTAAAATCTGTAAATTTATCAAAGCTGTATAGAGTTGGATTTGTTTTTGGGAGATGGAGCCACGTTTTGAGTTTTGCTTAGAAGGATCAAGGTAAGAGTCCAAGGCTGCTGTGGGGTCCCAGTCTTATCTGGGTCACATAGGTAAAATGCTTGACTATTGATAACTGTACTAAAAGTAAACTATATGCAACTTACTGTTAATAGTTATTCAGAGGAAGGAAGAATATGTGCTGGAGTAATAACAAAAAAGATGTTTTGGAAAGAGTAGGATGTATACTTGTCTTTAAAAGTTATGGATAAAACTTTTAAGAAAGAAGAGAAGAGAGAAGCCATTCCAGGTAGAACATTTACATGGCAGAGATGTAGAAGCAAGAGTGTAAATGGTAATTTTAGGGAACTCTGAAGAGAACATTTTGATTATAACAAGAAATATTTGTTAAGAAATACTAAAATTGTGTCTGGATAACTTAGAATCACATTGAAAAGAGCTTTGAAAGACAGATAAAGAGTTTGTGCTTGAGATAGTAAGCATGCAGGACGTAGGGATGGTTTTAAGAAGGAACATCTAATCATGGATATTTTGTTTAAAAAATTAATCAGATTGGGATAATGGCTTGGGCTCTAAAAAGGAGAAAGTAAAGACCAACAAAAACAAGTGGGATGATGCTGCCTGAAAATTGTAGTATAGAAAGACAAGAAAAATTTAAGAAATTTTAAAAGAAAGTTAGTACAGCTTGGTAAGAAGTATGGAAAAGTAAATAATGAAAGCAGTTCTGAGATGGCAATCTGGAACAAAAACGGTGCTGTGAGTAAAATGAAGAGCATTGGCAGGGGAATCTGACCAGGTGGTCAAAGATAGGACGGAGGATTTGAAGTTTCAGCAAGACATTCACGTGTGTCATGAGATCGGTTGGAAATAACTGGAGCAAAGGTGAAAAGTTAGGCTTGATGATGCCGATGAAGCCATTGTTTGCATGAAGTGTGACAGCTTAAGTCCAGAAATTTTAATAGGTTCCTTGAGAATTTGAGAGTAGACAGAAAAAGGATAAACTACCCAGAGAGAGGTGAGACATAGAAGGCTATAGAGATCAAGAGAGGAAAGAATTCCAAGAGACATCTTCATGCTTCCTTAACTCAGTAAATGATACCACCGTTCACTGCTACTCTGGCCAAAACCTGGGAATCATCCTGAATTTCTCTCCTCCTTTCTCATCCTGTGCTCAACCCATCAGCCAATCTTGCTGAATCAGCCTTTAAACACAGAACGTATTCTACCACCTCCATAGCTGCCACCTTGGCCAACACACTGACATCTCTTACTTGGACTACAACAGTACTCCTATAAATCATCTTACTGTTTCTCTTGGCCTCCACAGTCTAAAAATCTGAGTATGTCATCCAGAATATGTCATATTATGTCATTCTCTTACTCAGAAGACTTCCATGGCTGATGCTCATGCTTAGAACAAAACTCAGTGACCTTACTGTGGCCCTCAAGGCCCTAGATGTCCTAGCCTGATGTCTTTTGAGGCTACAGATCCCACTGCTCATTACTTCTCTTAGTCCACTGTAGCCACCCTGACCATTGTTGGCCTCCAGTACCCTAAGGAATATTAAATAAATAAAAGGGTAAATAAGTAATATAATATCATGTCATATAAATTCTGTGAAGAAAAATAATAATACAGCTAAGAGAGAGTGAGAGAGAAAGAGAGAAGCATAAACCTAAGCCTTTTCCTTTGTCGTTCATATAGCTGAACTCCACTACTCACACCATGCCCATCACCACTGTCAGCAACACACATGTGTTTTCATAACTTGATTTTTTTTTTTACTTTCTTTTATTCTGTGAATATCTTGAGCATCAGTTACTGTCCTAAACAGTGGGGATCCAGCAGGGGTAAAAACAGACAATCCTCCCTGCCTTTGTGGAGCTTCCATTCTAGTGGGGTGATCATTCAATAGACAAGATGAATAAGTAAATATGGTGCATGGTAGATAATGACAAGTATTAGGGAGAAAAAGAAAGCATGGGAAGGGAATAGGAAGTATCTGTGTTGCATGTGGTGAACAGTAGTTGCAATTTTAGGTAGAGTGACCACTGATGGCCCCACTGAGGGGATGCTTAGGAAAGACTAGGAAAAAACTAGGGGAGCAAACAAGTCTATAAAACAACAAACCAAAGACGTGAGAGGAGTGTGCCTGTCATATTTGTAAAAGAGCTGCTGGAGAGCCAAATGGAAGATGTGAGATGATGGCAGAGAGGTGAGGGGATCAGATTATGCAAGAACTTATACCACTCTCTCTTACCTGTGTTATTTTTCTTCACAGAACTTCCGATACCTGACAGTATGTTACATATTTATATTTTTGTTTACTGAATGTAGAAAACATGTTCCATAAAGGCAGGTATATTAGTCCATTTTCATACTGCTATGAAGAAATACCTGAGACTGGATAATTTATAAAGAAAAAAGAGGTTCCACATGGCTGGGGAGGCCTCATAATCATGGTGGAAGGCAGAGAAGCAAAGGCATGTCTTACATGGCAGCAGGCAAGAGAGCGTGTGTAGGGGAACTACCCTTTATAAAACCATCAGATCTCATGAGAGTTACTCACTATCACAAGAACAGCACAGGAAAAACCCACCCCCATGATTCAGTTACCTCCCACTAGGTCCCTCCTGTTACAGGATTATGGGATTATCAGATTATGGGAGCTACAATTCAAGATGAGATTTGGGTGGGGACACAGCCAAACCATATCAGCAGGACTTTGAACTTTTCACCGTAATACTTTCTGGCCTACACTAGAAACCCAGTGTTAGTGAATAAATTACTGAGTGAAGGGGAGGGCCTGGAACATAATGTTAACTGTGGATGAGTGCAAACAGAAGGAGTCTTTGAAGTTGGCAGAAAGGTATTTACTGGTCTTATAGCCCTTATGGCTCCTTCATAATAATAAGTGCTTGAAGTAGGCGTGGAGGGGTAAAGGAGTAGAAGTAAAGAAATCAGATAAAGTGATATTACCCAGTTTTTAAGTTTCCTTAACAGCAATGAAATTAAATAGGTGTTGCACAGCTGCCTGTGGTATGTTCTTTTTGTCCTCTGACTTATTTATGATGTATTTATCTTCTTAAGTAGATACATTACAAAGTTGAGCATGCGGTATTATGTTGATCCATTGCATCCCTTGGAGAACTGACAAATCCCACCCTGCTCATTGTTAACATGAATTTTAATTAAGATGTCTTAAACTCTATGTTAAGACTTAACTATAATCTCACTTACTTTGTGTGAGGTGTTGTCTATTTCATGATATAGGTAAAAATCTCAGGCAAAAGATTTCCTCCAGCTTCAGAATATGAGACACAGTTAAGCCTAAGTGACTGAGGAACGTTTCTATAAGGAAACCAATTAATGTAAATGAAAGACCTTTGTAAGTAAGATCAAATATACAAGTAATGTAATTGAAAAAACAGCTGTGTGTTTTCTTGTCTCATCTTGAAAAAATCCAGACTCTCAACTATATTGTAATAGAAGGCAGCATCCTATAAAATCAGATTTACGCAATGTTATTTCAAAGAAAATACTGTAGGCTTTAAATCATTTATCCAAAAATCTTTTAAACATTAGAATAAAGATAATACAACAAAGGAAAAGAAATTTTTCATGTTATAGAGATGGCAGAGCTTTGTACAAGTAACATTTTTGGGGTAAAAGGGCATATCTGATCCTAGAAAAAACAGCCCTTCAGAACTCAAAGCAGAGAACTAAACAATAGAATACAAACATAATTAATTTCATGAGGCTCTGTTAATAACACCAACAACAAAATTTCTTTTCTGGGAGTGCTGTCATTTTTGTTAACCTTGGATACTTTCATCTTGTCTGATTTCATCATAAAAGAAAGTTACCAAGAAAATTAACACGTTTTGATATAATCTACGTTTTGATATAATCATCTTGGATTATAACAAAGTGCTTATAACGAAAGGCATTAAATAGTTCCTCTCATAAGCCTATCTTGTGGTTCCTATTAGCTATTGTTGATAATAGTCTATACTGCTTATAAACTGGTCCGAAAAATCTTTAGTCCAAAGTTGGAGACACTTAATATCATGTAGATTTTCCTTATATATCAGCGCATCAGAAAAAAACTTTAAATTAATCAGAAGTAAATAAAACATACACTTTAAGGTCACTTTCAAGATTTTTTGCAAAATGAATCTTTAAAAAATATGCATTTTGATTACTTCCTGGGACAGTCACTTATTTACAGTTTAAGTACAAAATTTTTTGAAATAGACAAAAGTAGCTTATAAGTAGTCTTATTTCTTTTCCCCTTATCCATAAGGCTTTTCTTGCTCTTGATTTAGGTGAAATGGGAAATGGCAATGATAGACAGCTACACAGTTATTTTGTTGCTAGGCTACGTGTGTGCCCATTTAACCTGCTTCCTACGAGAGCACAGTTTCCAGAATACTCTGTAAAAATACTCCTTTGTTTCCTGGGAGGGGGAAAAAAAGCGAGTTGACATCCTCTCTAGACCACATTTGTTTAGCAGGTTGGAGGGGGCATGAAAGATGAAAGATATATCCACAATGAACAAACTTGAAAAAAACTGACAGCTCCCTATCTTACATGAGGTAACAGATGGGGACATGGTTGTGTGCGTATCAGTGTGTGTTCAGGGGTCTTCAGAACAAGGAGCAGACATGAGCTTTTGCCTTCTGCTTGCTTTCTTCATTTTCTTTCTTTCATAACTGCCTGTTCCTCTACCTTCTCACATATATACAAAATACATAGAGGGAGCATTCTGGTTGTCTTTTCCCGAAGGCATAAACAGACACATTCTCTCTTTCTCTGTCTCTCATCTAAGGTATATTCCCAAAGTGTAAGTCAGCTTTATGTGAGCCTTATAAAATGAATCTTAACAGAATTCCCAAAGTGATCATAGACCTGGCTTATGAATGGTGCACTCCATCCCTCAAATATCCCCTATCCACTGCCACCCTCTCAGCCTCCCAATCGCACACGAACACATACCCATCCTCTCTCTCCAGGTGCCAGTAACCCTCCTGACTCCAGCAGTCAACACGCTAAGACTCTGCAGCCCCTTCAGGCAACTTGCCTGGGATTCTGTCAGAAGATGAGATATCCCATCCCCCAGTATTCCAGGTCAACTCCCCATCCCCATCTCCTTATCTATTATGCTTTGGAACTACAGGCCCCAGCCCCAAACTCTCCAAAGTTTTCATTGCACAGATGCTGAATTCCTGCTCTGTCTGCTTTGCAGCAACCAGAGGTACCCTAAGCTTCTTCAAAACAATAGAGGCTCAATGGTTGTTTCTGGTGAATCAAAGACTTGACCCATTTGTTGTAGACATTGTTAATCCATGTGTAATATCAATTTTTTAAATACCTGCACAAATATTAGTAGAAATACAAAAATCCCTTTAAAGAAATCAAATGAGTAAATAATAACTATGATAATACAATCATCCTTGAGATTTATACCATTATTGTTTTGTACATGTACCATTTGTTCCCTTTATAATAAGTGCATAGCTTTACTGCTGCTAACATTTTGATCTCTTTTCTGCTGGGGACACTGCTTTTCAAGGTCTTTTATCAGTTGTGTAATATGTCCTATGTTTCTGTACCATTTTAAATAAAGAGCTTGTTTTTCAGGTTTCAGATAAAAGCAACACTGATGCTTCACTGAAACAAGAAAAAAAGGAAATTCCTCTTATAAACCAAGGTAAAAAAAAAAAAATCAGCTCATATATGTATTATAATGTTTGAGACGCTTTCAATATGGTTTGACAGCCTAATATATAGATCAGAAGTTTGTCAGCAACTTGGATTTTAAAAAATTAAGTTTGTTGTTCTAGAAGTGACAGGAGTAGAGAGAGGGTGAGCTGCCAACATTGTGTGTTTTGGCGCGGCAGAGAGACAGTTTCTGACTGAGGATAGTGTCCCCAGCACTGCCACGCTGCCTGAAATTTCCATAGACTTATGCCACTCTCTGTCTTGAATTCTCATTCTAATGTTGATTAGGATGGAAATCAGGTCAATACTTTTCAAAATCTGTTTTGAAAATTATGATGATGACAGTTCCCGTGTTTTCATCTTTTAGTAACTTTTTGCTTTTCGTGATTCTTCTGAGGTCCCTAAAAGTAGTTCAGCAAACACGTTTATTAAATAGTTTCTTCATGTCCAGGCGATGTAATGTGTCTCAGGTAAAAGACTTGAACTTATTTAAGGCATGAAGTTGCCATCTTATAATATTCAATCCAGTAATAATTTCCTGGATAGAGAAGCTGAAAACAAACTGGATTCAAAATGTTTTATTTTCTTAGTGTTCATTGTTATTATTGTAATTCTTTTGTTATGCATTATAATATTATTACGCCATTATCTTTTTATTTTGATATTATACCATTGGACCCGAGAAGCACATCCATTATTTTCGTTGTCTTTGTCTTATTTTGAAATAACTTTCAAAGATCTTAGTCTCAGCTCATTTGGTTTCATCATTCCCAATCCTTTTTTTTATCACTCCATGCCATGGTTTTATGTTTTCTTTTGGTGGCATGTTTTTCCTTCCTTCATACTTTGTTGCTTAGGTAACGTAATCAGCTATTCATTCACAACTTTATGTTTTAGCCCATTAGTGAGGTCCCTAAGAAATCACACTTTTTCTTTTTCATCTTAATTACAATAATTTGCAATTCCACCATCAGGATTTCTTTTGTAAGGGTGTCTTAATTTTAAAGCCAATCTTTTATAGACAGTTCAAACTACTACTGTGCCTTCAAGTATGGTTCTGTTGGATTTCCAAATTGTACTAGAAAAATTGCTAATGTAATTTTATCCTAAAATTAATAGTTAAATTTAAATACTCTTCCTAGGTTTGGCAGGAACAAATTGTGAAATGTTTTCAAATGACTATTATTTTCTATTAGTTAGCTGTTGGGTTAAAATTTTTCACTTTGCATTGCAAGTCAGTGAGTAAAACCAATGGTGCCTGCAGCATGGTTGGAAAACATCTGTCCATTCATCCTTTTTCCTTAAAAGGGTCAGGCAGATCCTCAGCCATTTACCCACCATCTAGAACTTTGCTTGTTGATGTCCTCTGCTACTTAGCCTTCAATAACCCTAAACTTGTTGGTAAAGGTTTACTTAGTGTAACAAGATATCTAAACAGTTATAATAAAGACTTCTACATGGAAGAAGGACACATTGACTCATTGCTTATACTGTCCCCAAGACACTCTTAGAACAATCCAAGTGGATCATAGAATTTCTGCTTTGCTGTGAACTGGAAATAAATCACCAAACTCTGTGAACCTATAATTCTGAGGTCCTCTGAATGAGGAGACTAACTAAATGACTCTAGGTCTCTTCCTGCTTTAAAGTTCACCTTCCTACTGGAGACACATTTTGTATTGGAATCTGTCAGAATGTCTTTGAACCTGAACCCCAAATAGGAGAGAGTGGGATATTAGGGGGAAGATGGTTGTCTTGGTAGAGGCTGGCGAAAGCAGGGAATCAAAAGTTCTGATCAGTGCTCCAGGCTCTGGTAAAAAATTTTAAAATTACCAAAAAAAGTTACAGAGTCTCTAGGATAACTGTCTGTACTACATAAACTTTATTTTGAAACATTATAAACTACCATAAGAACATATTATAAATCTTCTTACAATTGGTACAGTTTTATAAATGGACGTTTGAATACAAATCCATATTATACAGAGGTAGGTAATGAACCGCTAACATTTCTTTTGGTTCAGTTTATTGTGTGATCATCCAAATGCGATTGTTTGTCTATGTTCTTTTGAAGAAAAACAGGAGCTGTGCAATGATGTTCTAGCAATGAAAAGAAGCTCTTCATTACCTAGCTGGAAAAGGTGAGTGTACTACAATTATACAAATTCCAAGTGAGTGCAATTATACTGCCGAAAAGTAATTATCAATGTTTAAATACAAGAAGAAAGAAAATAATAGCAACAAAAGCAATCAAGAATGGAACCAAATTTTACAACAGAGACATGAAAGAATTAGCAATACACCTTTCCCCCAAACGTTTTCATTTCTTTCGTGAAGAATTGGAAATAATGAAATGGAGCTGGCTTAACTTCCTACCCACAGCAAGTAACCAATTCAAATTACTTTAATGTAGTCAAAGAACTGAAAATGTCACACATATATAAGGTATGATTATGAAATCATTAACTGATTTTTTCCCCCTGTGGTTCATTATCTTATTGTCATACATACATGTAATCATTATACATGATTACACACATTATACATGATTATACATACATACATGTAATCATTACATACATACATGTAATTATAATCATTGCATGCTAGAAATTTCTTGACAGAAGAATTTTATCACTTTTAAAATGAAATCAGCTGAATGTTTTAGATATCCAATAGAATTAAAAGAATGTTTTCAAGGAAGCAAACCCTTATCCTCTGTTACAAACCTAAGCTGCTTTCCAGGCGTTCAGACCCAGTTTCTCTGAATCCAAATCCTGTGCTCTTTGCATAGGAGCACATTGAATTAAGAGCAAGAAAAAACGGAGAGGGGCTTTTATTTCCCTGCACTTGCTGACAGGGTAGTGAGTCAATCCAGCACTCAGACCTCATCACCTTACTCTTCTACTCCAAAGCCTTTTCAGCCCCCACTACTTTTTTTTTGAGACGGAATCTCGCTCTGTCGCCCAGGCTGGAGTGCAGTGGCCGGATCTCAGCTCACTGCAAGCTCCGCCCCCCCGGGTTTACGCCATTCTCCTGCCTCAGCCTCCCGAGTAGCTGGGACTACAGGCGCCCGCCACCTCGCCAGCTAGTTTTTTGTATTTTTTAGTAGAGACGGGGTTTCACCGTGTTAGCCAGGATGGTCTCGATCTCCTGACCTCGTGATCCGCCCGTCTCGGCCTCCCAGAGTGCTGGGATTACAGGCTTGAGCCACCGGGCCCGGCCAAGTTACAAACTCCTTAGCATGACACAAATCCTCTTCTCTACTGCCTCTACTTTTAGCCCCCACTTTGCTTCCCAAAGGTTCTAAATTACTAGTAGTTCTGTTTTATCACATCTCATCCCTTTGTCTGTACCACTTCCTTTACTTGAATGCCTCAGCAACTCATATGTCAGTGTCAGTTACCCTTTCATTTAAGTCTTAGTTCAAGTTTTCCCTTCTTTAGGGTCTTCTTGACTCTCCTCAGCAAACTCAGGTATTCACAGAGGCACTGTTGCAATGATGAGATTGTATTGTAATTCGTTCAGTAGTTATTTGTTAAATTCTGTGTTCTGACACGCAATGGTGAGCAGTGATCACAGTCAGATGAAGTTATCTGTTTGAATCTCTATCTTCCCATTGCATACAGGCTCCTAAAGGACATAGGCCTTCTTGTCTTCTTCATAATTCTAAGCTTTTGAAAGATCTTCTCTGACAACTCCATCTAAAGTAGCCCATCCCATTTCTGATAAGTCACACTTTTATCATCCTGTTTTATTTTTTTCAAAAAGTATATTACTATTTTAAAGTATCTCCTTTACCACCTATTTCTTTTTACCGTTTTTTAATCGTAGCTTGCTTATTTTCTCTATTTTTCACTAGATGCCAACGCACTCCATGAGAGTAGGGACTGTCTTGCTATTATCCCTGGGTCTCTAATATCCAGAATGACACTGACTCATACTTGGCACTCAATAATATTTGTTGATTAAATAAGTGACGTAATTTTTTCCCCCAGTGCTGTTGCCAGGCCTTCTCATGGCCGATACTTTGACTTAGAATTATTTATGAAAATTTGCTTTACAATTTAAGATTCATCCAAAAACAAACTAAAACACATTTGTGTGTATGTGAGTGTGTATATGCATGTATATATTATTTCATGTAATACTTTTTGGTCTTTATGAGATTGTTGGTTTTTTCGTAATCACTGTTGACTTGTAAACACAATATGAATGTTAGAAACAATCCACAAAAAGCAATCTTTTTTTGCAATTAAAAAAAATCAAAATCAGTATATTCCTTTATGTGAATTTCAAGAAGAATCAAAAATAATCCATGGAGATAGAAATCAGAATGGTGATTGCCAGAGTGGGAATGGGGTGAGGATTGACTGGAAAGGGGCTTTAACGACTTCTTGGGTGAAATGTCCCATAACTTGATCTGGGTGATGGTTTTTTTTTTTTTTCATACTTTAACTTCTAAGGTACATGTGCACAACGTGCAGGTTCGTTACATAGGTATACATGTGCCATGTTGGTTTGCTGCACCCATTAACTTGTCATTTACATTACGTATTTCTCCTAATGCTGTCCGTCCGCTGCCTCCCAATCCCACTACAGGCCCCGGTGTGTGATGTTCCCCACCCTGTGTACGTGTGTTCCCATTGTTCACTTCCCACCTATGAGTGAGAACATGTAGTGTTTGGTTTTCTGTCATTGTGACAGTTTGTTCAGAATGATGGTTTCTAGCCTCATCCATGTCCCTGCAAAGAACATGAACTCATCTTTTTTTATGGTTGCATAGTATTCCATGGTATGTGTGTGCCACATTTTCTTAATCCAGTCTATCATTGGTGGACATTTGGGTTGGTTCCAAGTTTCTGGTATTGTGAATAGTGACACAATAAGCATATGTGTACATGTATCTTTATAGTAGCATGATTTATAATCCTTTGGGTATGTACCCAATAATGGGATTGCTGGGTCAAATGGTATTTTTAGTTCTAGATCCTTGAGGTATTGCCACACTGTCTTCCACAATGGTTGAACTAGTTTACACTCCCACCAAAGTGTAAAAGCGTTCCTATTTCTCCACATCCTCTCCAGCACCTGTTTCCTGACTTTTTAGTGGTCACCATTCTAACTGGTGTGAGATGGTATCTCATTGTGGTTTTGATTTGCATTTCTCTGAGGACCCGTGATGATGAGCATCTTTTCACGTGTCTGTTGGCTGCATAAATGTCTTCTTTTGAGAAGTGTCTGTTCATATCCTTTGCCCACTTTTTGATGGGTTGTTTTTTTCTTGTACTTTTTTTTTTTTTTTTTTCTTCTGTGAGACGGAGTTTCGCTGTCGCCCAGGTTGGAGTGCAGTGGCCGGATCTCAGCTCACTGCAAGCTCCGCCTCCCGGGTTCACGCCATTCTCCTGCCTCAGCCTCCGGAGTAGCTGGGACTACAGGCGCCCGCCACCTCGCCCAGCTAGTTTTTTGTATTTTTTTTTTTTTTTGAGATGGAGGAGTCTCGCTCTGTCGCCCAGACTGGAGTGCAGTGGCGCGATCTCGGCTCACTGCAAGCTCCGCCTCCCGGGTTCACGCCATTCTCCTGCCTCAGCCTCCCGAGTAGCTGGGACTACAGGCGCCCGCCATCTCGCCTGGCTAGTTTTTTTTATTTTTTGGTAGAGACGGGTTTCACCGTGTTAGCCAGGATGGTCTCGATCTCCTGACCTCGTGATCCGCCCGTCTCAGCCTCCCAAAGTGCTGGGATTACAGGCTTGAGCCACCGCGCCCGGCCATTTGTTTTAAGTTCTTTGTAGATTCTGGATATTAGTCCTTTGTCAGATGGATAGATTGCAAAAATTTTCTCCCATTCTATCGGTTGCCTGTTCACTCTGATGGTAGTTTCTTTTGCTGTGCAGAAGCTCTTTAGTTTAATTAGATCCCATTTGTCTATTTTGGCTTTTGTTGCCATTGCTTTTGGTGTTTTAGTCATGAAGTCCTTGCCTATGCCTATGTCCTGAATGGTATTGCCTAGGTTTTCTTCTAGGGAAAAACAATCTTAATGGAAGAAACTTACCAATGCATTATGAATGATGGTGAGGATAAAGATGATCATAACAACAATAATAGGTATTATTTACTGAGCACTTACACTAAACATTGAGCTACATTCTTTGTATATCCTCAGTATAACTCTATGAAGTAGGCCCTATTATTATTCAACAGAACAAGAAACAGAGGTTTAGAGCGGAATCTCCTGTGCTCTAGTATAGTACTTTTTACCCTTCAACCTCAACGCCAATATGAGTGAATCTTTAACATCCCTAAAATGGTTCAAGAAAAAGACTTCTTTAATAAAATGTCAGCATACAGGAGGTTATAACTAATGAGCATTCAGATGTTGTATAAGTATTCTTTAACAGGCAATTAAGCATTAGTTTATGTAATGTTCTTAATCTCAAAAAAATCAGCTGAAGTTAGACAGTATAATTAATGCCAAAGAGCTGTTGACAGTAGAAGCACATTCCGTGTGATATAAACTGTTATCCAATTTTAAAGATCCTCATCTTATAAACATGTAAAACTCTCTGGAGCTGTGATCTTAATTTATGGACATCAGCATGAAAGGATTACAAAAAAAAAAAAAATCTTTTTATTACTTGACAAACAAAACCCTTCATGATCTGACCCCTATTTGTCCTCCCCAGCTTCATTTCCCATGTTGTACTGCCCCCAGACTCTTGTACTTTTTGTTTCCCTGTGGTACTGAAAGCTTTAGTCTCATCAACAAACTGTACATCTTTACCGTGAGTTATTTTTCATGCTGCAGCCATGTATCTTTTTAAAACCTGCATCAGATCACCTCGTTCCCATGCCTGAAAACTTCCAATGGTAGTGCCCACTCTGCTTAAAAGAAACTCTAGTTCCCTCCCCATGCCCACGATGCCCTGTGATCCCAACACTGACCTCTCTCATCTCATCTCTTTCCATTTGCTTCCTGTTCACTCCACCCCAGTAGCTCTGAACATTCTTCTTCCTCTTCCAGGTCATGACTAAGTATTTCTCTCAACTGACTTTGTTCTTTTTTTGGTTTGATTTCTGTGCTTTTCTCTCAGGCTAAAATAAACTTTAGTTTAAAAGTCTCTTGCATTCATAATTAAGTGATTTTTTTCTGTATTGTAACCACATTACAGGTTCACTTGCCCACTGCTTGCAGAGTCTAATTAACAAAAGCTAGGTCTGGTGTAAAGAAAGTGACTTTTTATTCCAAAACTAGCTTAGGGGAAGAAGTACAGGCTTACTGCCTTCAGGGTACCATTTCACCTTTGGAGCAGAAAGTGGACACTTTTAAAGGGGGCCTATCATGAATGGTACCTCAGGGGAGGAGGTGAGCAGGTGGGTGGGTCCCCATGCTAGCTTGGTGCCTTATCTACTGGGCAGTAGAGTTAGCATTTCATGGGCAGAAGTAGGTTTTAAAGGTGGCTGAAAACTTTCTAGGTGGGAGAGAGTTTCATAGTGGGACTTTAGATTGTAAATCAACTGTTATCTCTGGAGGCAGTCTCCTGGTGGCTGGAAGTTCCACTGGAGCTTCTAAGCATACAGTTAGATGAACTTGCCCTCTAGGGAGTTTCTAGTGAAGGGGAGGTAAAAGGTTTCAATTGCATTTCTAAAGGACTATGTAGGAAGTGGGGAATGGGGAAATGGAGAAAAGAGAAAATAAGAAATAATAAAAAATAATAGTAACTCATTTTCTTTTTCTTAGAAAAATGGGGCTACTTGGTTACAGTATGTTTTAATTTGTTGCTTTTTAAGTATATCCATTGTAGATTTCTGCTGTATGGTTACCATGAGGCTTACAAAAAATATTCTGTAGTTGTTTAACAGGTTTCAAAAGTCTCTTTCAGCAAATGACAGACAAGTGGTATATGACTACTGTTAAAAATAAATTATCACCAATTCCATTTAGTTGTTACTACCTAAAAACTTTGAAAAAATATGTGACTGGAATAAATATAAATTCTTCTAATTAAGAATTTGTTTCATGTAACTACAGTGGTGGCAATTTTTAGCATTACACGTATGTTCTTGTTCTCATTTGTTGTATATGAACATTTCACTCCTTTTTGTATATTAATGTTTCTGAAATTGTTAATACCTAACATGATTTCTACTTTGAAATGATAAACCTCAGCTTGCTCAATGTGCCGATGGAAGATGTGAATCTAAGTTCTGAACACACAGCCAGAGTTTCCGTGAGTGGCGGTGATAAAGTTGCTTCTTCGCCATCGTCGTCTCAAAGCACACCTGTCAAGGAAACAGTGAGAAAACTGAAGTCTAAATTAAGGTAAAGATGTTTACTCACATATTTCCACATGCTTTGTTTCACTTTCTAAGGAGTGACAACTCCTGTTTGTTTTCCCTACTGAGTTTTAATGATACTGAATAAATTCAATAGAGTGACATTATGACTTTTCTCCTAACTATGATATTTAGATATACTATGGGTTAAATGTCCCTTATAATAGAACTGGTAACTGCCTGTTGTTACATAGTTTGGCAGTATGGTGGACATTAGTCTTCTCTTGAATGTAATAAATAATTTTTACTGAATTTTCTTTCTTTTTTCCCCAAAAAAGACTCTTATGACGTTATATGGCCTTTTTAAAAAATCTGGGTTTTTTGTTTGTTTGTTTTAGTTTTGGATACTGAACTTAGTGAGGGAAATTGAGTTTTGCTTGTTTTGTTCTGTGTAGAATGTTAACATTTGTGGGCACGTTATTTGAGGAATTTAAATGTCTGGGTCTCATTTCTCAAAGGATGGAAACAAGGAGAGGGAAAAGTTCATGATTCAGGGTTTTTCCAAATAGAGACTGATAATAGATGGGGGCCTTAAAATCAAGTCAAAGAAGTCTGTATACCAAAGCGTGCTCTAAAATAGGTGCCATGTGGGAGGGTGGGAGGTGGGGCCAGTAGCACCACTAAATTAGTGTACCTCATTGGTGTTGTTGGGATCCACAGACGTTTGTTGGGTTTTAAAGGTCTTGTGTGGGGTAAGAGGCTCTGGGCGAGGGAAGAGAAACACATGCCCTACCTGGAATAGTATTTTTCCTTAGGATAGCTGCTTGATTTTTTCATCAGTGATTGACATAATCTTCCTGAAGATGAGAGTTCTCAAACAGTAGAAGCAGTTAGGAAGAAAGAGAAAGATGGAGGAGAACACTTACATAGGGACTGTAACCTCTACTAAAGCTCAGGCTGTGGTCCTGTTTGTAAGAGGAGACTGCTAACCCCAGTAGACTTGAACCCAATTCTACAGATGCCATGGGCTTGGTGAAAGTCTCTGTAGCAGCATCCAGGGCTGCAGGGCTATGATTATGACAATGGGCATGAAGGCCCCACCTGCTGTCTCATGCCTAACAACAGTCCTGCCCCAGGAGGGAGGAAGCACTCTTGGTTACATGTGGATGGACCCACCTTGGACTTTGTAGAGGGACCTATTTTCACTACTGACACTAGGTATCCAGAGACAAGTTGTTGATGGAGCAATGAAGACAGACTGCTACATTCCAGAACACCAAGTTCTGACCACCAAATACCCCATTCTGTCTGCTTGGCAGTCTTCCACTAGCCTGGAAATGGGACAAAAGCAGGCCAGACCTCAGCATGGTTCAGGCATTATAAGGTTGAAAAAGGCCACTTATCCAATGATCTAGACAGATGCCAGTATTATACTGCTGTAGCTTACAGTATAATCCCTAAATAATGGGATTCTCTAACTAGTTTCCTACCCTCTGCCTGTATTTTTCTAGAAGTAGTATATAAGTTCCTCAGCTTTGAAAGTGGGTTGCTATAAATTTGAATCCTGATGTGTTACTGGTCCTAAAATTCAGGCCTATTGGTTGGTCACTAAAGCATAGTAGTATACAGTAAGTTATATATGCATGTGCCTGTCTATATTTGAATAAATGTGAATATCATTAAAAATATATGACTATGACTACATATCCAATTATTTGGACATTGCTACAAGTGAACCAGGCCTTCTTAATAATAGTAATTGTCACACCAGGCACCGTGGCTCATGCCTGTTATCCCAGTACTTTGGGAGGCCAAGGTGGGAGGATTGCTTGAAAGAAGGAGTTCGAGACCAGCCTGGGCAACATAGCAAGACCCCGTCTCCATAAAAATAATAATAACAATAGCTAAACAATAATAGTTATCAGGTTTGAACCTTTATATTTCAGGCATCCACCCACTTACTTTTTATAAATTAATTTCTATTCTCACAAATTCATGAAATTGGTGTTATTTTTAAATATTGTGTATGGATGAGGAGACTGAAGCTTAGAGGAACTAACACATTACAAGTCTCATGGACAATTACATAAATACGAAGGATGGGGCTGAGGTTTAAGGTAAGGCTTTCTGATTTGGAATCCCATGCTCTTAATCATATATAGTACATACCCTCTCTTTACACTAGGAGACCTATAGATACCTGTCCGAGTGTGTTGCAGCAGAGTTTGGATGCATAGCTACTTAAATTTCTTTTTCAGGTAGATCAACTTTCTTTTTCAAATTCATTATTTTCCTGATTTTCTTCTTGACTAATTTCTGTTATTTGTCTAAATGTAACATTTCTATTATTTTAGTGAGTTACATGTGATCAAAAAGGGGATAATCTGATTGAGTGTACTAAGACTTTAAATTGCATCCACTTCTATCATTAGGCATCACTAGAAAATTAAAATTTCCCAGAAACTATCTCTCTAATGAACAGGCAGACTCTTTACTGCTTAGAATCATCATGCTGTTATCAGCTGAGCACTCTGAAAGCTGAATGTGTTAATGTATCAGCTCAGCTCTATTCTGTGTCAGCTTAAATTTTGTGTGGTGATTATTTTATTAAAAATGTTCAATGATGAAAACGATTTGGACAGAACACAGCTTTAACTAAAACAAAATGAGCTCCTTGTCATACCAGTTTTCTCTTTTGCCTTCAGCAACTTGTAGTGTGTTTTCTCAGATTTCACCAGTGATAACAGATTTCTTGTTTTCTTTGTTAGGTATTTTGTTGTTTTTCTTATTGTTGTTTTTGTAGTAGTATTTGCTATTTTATATCTGGTCCACATGTAATTTCTTGAATTTACTAGACTTTAAGTTTTTCAAGGCATGAAGAATGTGGCACGCTGTGTACAATGTAAAGGATATAAAGTATAAAGAAATACTCAGAATTGTTTACCATATTTACCTATCTTGTCATATGATAAAAAGAGTGGTAGTTAGAGACCTTTTAAGTGTGAAGGGTGTTCCCTCCATTTGGGTCACTTTGGACGTGACATCATCCTTATCCGTTTCCACAATGCCAAGGTAGTGTCTGGCCATCTCTGTGTAATTAATGCTAACAATTAATTAAAAGTATAGTTTTTAGTGTACATACTCATTACCTAATTTTGCTCAGTTAGGCATTTTCCTGTCTTATATTACTTCTTGCTTTTTGTGTATTCGTTTGTTGACTTCCCAAATAAAGTAACATCTTTGAAAACAGATTGAATTGTCCACAGTATGTCTAACATATATCAGCATGTATTTAAATAATACTTTTAATTTAATTGAAAGGGATTCATGTAAAAAGTAGTAAGTAGTATTACTGGATGTTAAAATACTTTTAAATATTGGAGTGCAACTGAGTTAAGTTAGTGGTAAATAAGCTGAACTGGTTCCAGACTATTAAATTTTATCAGATGATCCTAAATGTTGGAGTAGTATTACATTTCAAATCTCTTTCAATAATAATAATAGCAATAATATTAGTAACAATACGTATTTGTTATGCACTTACTATATGCTGGGCATAGTCCTAAGCGCTTTGCATATGATAGCTCAGTCATCTTACAACAATCCTATAAATAGACACTTTTATTATCCCCATTTTACAGATGAGAAAACTGAGACATGTAGCGGTTAAGTAATTTGCCTAGCATTATATAACACTTAAGTGGATACAGCTTAGATTTGACTTCCTGGCAATCTGACCCCACAGTCCTTGCTCTTAACTGTTGAACTGCAATGCCTTGTTTTGGTTTATTGTTGTGTATGTAAACTTGATAAGGCAAACTCCGTTTATTTCATTTCTATAAAAATATAAACATGCTTTTTGTTATCTTCGATTTTTAAAATACCAAAAATAAGTTTAAAAAGAAAGTCACTTTTTAACATTTCTGCCAGTTGTTAAAGGAAAAGGCCATGAAAATACATATACTAGCAGTTGAGGTCTGCCAAAAAAACACTATTAGAACTGTGCCATTTCCATTTCATACTAGTCTTTTACTGAGTTGAGGAAGAAAGTTTTGGTCAACCTCCAGCAGGAGGCTTGCTCTTCTCCTTAGCCAGGACTAAGCTAATTAACTAGGTTATTGTTTAAAAAGACAAGCTGGATGACCAGGCAACTCTATGGACTCCTGCCCATGTCTACCATGTTTAGAAAGAGTAGAGTTGTATCATCATGAGTCAAAGATTTTTCTTAGTAAAAATTATTTTGTTGAGAAAGGAATCTGACTATGGAGTAAAATGGAAATGGCCCTTAACTGGAACCTTTCGAAGCTTGGCCATGATTTATAGAGATAGTGTTGATTTAGTGGTTCAGCTCACTTAATTGAACTCTATAAAAACTTCAGATTCAGACTTGCAGATATGAATGTGGATTCCACAGAAATTCAGCTGAGATGGGCATCATAGCCAAGATTCTGGATGAAAGTAACAACTTTGGAGATCTTTAGGATATTTATTTCTTGAATTCTTGAGAAGAAAGACAATGTTAAACAAAAATAAATTTCTGATTTTATTACCAACTCTGGGGTTAAAATTCTGAGTAAATGCTTCAAGGGAAGGACTGTTCCTTTTCCTAAGTGGGACAGAAGTCCTATTGAAATGGCAGCACTTGGTTCAGGAGTTGCCCCAGATGCATCTACTTGATGCAGTGGCTCCTAGTGAATGAATGCTGGTTTATTCCTAGAATTTTGTGCTTTGTGTCTCCTGGCCCACGTTGAAATGTACTTTATGGATTCATGGCTCACTGTGTCTGTTCTAGGGGAAATCTCAAGTTTGAGGATAGAGAGAGGTTGGATAAGATGTATCCTCAAGAACAAAAAGAGTATTGCTGAAGAATATCATTAAAGAAAGGGACTCAAGACAATAAAACTGAAGTAATTTTTAAAGAGTTCTTAAGCATCTACAATCAGACCCTAAGTCTATGATTTTTGGTATCCTATAGGTTTTTACAGAATCTAATTGTTTTCCTGAATTAAATTTGCAGGAAAAGGGAAAGGCCTGTGTGTTTGTGTTTAGAGACTGCAAGTTGCTGGGTAATTTGTCTTCCTCTCTAGTCAGTCTTACAGGCCAGAATCTCCAAGGGAGAAGTGATTTAGGAGCAATCTGATGTAGAAGAGAGTAAAAGGCTCAATACCAGGGAGTCCAGGAGGGAGACAGACATTGAAGGAGGGTACAGGGAACTGACTTGGGCCTGGTGGTGGGGTATCTTTAATAGCCAGGAAATCAGAGAAAATAGGAATAATTCCTCAATCAAAGAGTTTCCATAAAGATTGCATGAAATTATGTATAGAAAATTATAGCAGTGTTTGGCACAATTCTAGTACTTTATAAAGAATAGGTGGATTGACTGGGTGCAGTGGCTCACAACTGTAATCCCAGAACTTTGGGAGGCCGAGGTGGGTGGATCACTTAAGCTCAGGAGTTCGAGATCAGCCTGGGCAACCTGGCGAAACCCCATCTCTAAAAAAATACAAAAATGAGCTGGGTGTGACAGCGCACGCCTGTAATCCCAGCTACTCAGGTGGCTGAGTTGGGAGGATTGCTTGAGCCCAGGAGGCGGAGGATGCAGTGAGCTGAGATCGCACACCACTGCACTCCAGCCTCAGCAACAGAGTGAGACTCAGTCTCAAAAACAAACAAACAAACAAAAAAACACAAAGAAAAAATACTTGAATCTGACCAACTTTTTGGTCAGATATTTTACCAAAGAAAATTACAAAATTCTCTGGTGTATGGTGCCGGTGGCCTGGAATAGTTCCTTCACATGCCCCCATCCACTACACTTGGCTAACTCCCACTCTTCCTTTATGGCTACTGAAATATGAGTTAGAGCCCCTTCTTCTGGTCTCCGTGATGCACCTTTCTCGTTGTCCTCCAAGCATTTATCACATGGTTGTCTCTATTTCCCCGCTAGACCAAATCAGTAAGATTGTATTGGGTTCCTAGCATGGGGGCATGATGCCAGGCTCTGTGGGGCACTGAAGGTCAAAAGTGTTGTTTTAGTAGGGGTTTAAAGAATGTCTGTGGAATTAATGAGTTGAGAAAATGCAAAATGGCAAAAGGTACTGTGATTTCAGTAAACATGAAATCATGTTTAAAGATGTCTATTATGTGTCTGTTTTTAGAAATAATAGTACATACGTAAGACAGTATTCAGACTATAGATGATGTTTGTTATAGATTTTGAAATAGAGATGCCAGATTGAAAGTAATCGAGAACTAATCCAGAACTTTTTTCTCTCGCCAACCTTCTCCTTTGGTTTCTCCCCTTTGCTAGTAAATGCTGCCATCTAATATTTGTTTGTCTAAGAGCATATTCTTAGGGGATTTCTGATTTGCTGTAAATTTAAAGACAAAAGAATTTATACTCACAATGGAAAGAACTAATACTCTGAAAAGGTCTCAAGCCTGTGGTGGGAAAAGGGATCCTGGATTTGAGGAGTAGCAAGGTTAGTTTGTGTAAAAGCTCTCTCCTGCTCCAACAAAACGGCCATAATGTTGACCCAGGTCGCCTTTCCCAGGAACTCCTGTTGCAACTTTTCTTTCTATGCCATATGATTTCTTCTCATCTCATATACCTGGAAACCCCCGACCCCACTGTTTTTTTAATCCCATTCCTACCCCATTCATCTTCTTGCTAGCCAGACAAATAACTCTGAGAAGTGTTGTATGTCATATTTCATGTTTGGGCAATGCCAAGAATTTTCAGCTTTTTGGTTTTAATCCCCTTGAAATTATAAATGTGTATTAATACAAATAATATACTTAAAGTATGAGGAATGTAAATTGTATAAGAAAGAGCTGTTTTGTTTTTGGTATACCATATTATTTTACAACTGGAAACATATTGTAAATCCCTTAGATAATATACATGAAGCTCTTGGAACACGTCAGCATTAGAATACTATGCAGTTTTAAGGTGTGGTGGCTATAAATTTCTAGATCTCATATTCTCCCAGGAATGAAATATGTGTCATATAGGTGATTAATCCTAGAAAAACTGTCACAGTAGAAGGATGGGTGCTACTGCCTTTTGACAAAATGAAGCACCTGTCAGAACAACAGCCACCACTATTAGAAAGAGCAGGGTCCACGTGTGATTTCTAAGAGCAGTCTTGGAGTCCCTCATGAAAAAATTACTCTGGAGATTTAAACTCTTTGGTTTTCTCAGGAAAAAAGTCAGTAAGTCTGTAGTCAGCCTAGTTTCTTCCAGGAAATTTGCAATGTTGAGTTCTCTGCAGAAGAGAACACTCAACTAGGTACAGGCCTTTCCTGGACTGGTTGTTTATGGACTGCGAGGCATTGTGAGGTTGGCTGATTTCGTTTCTTTTTTCTCCCCTCCCTCCCTTCCTTCCTTCCTTCCTTCCTTCCTTCCTTCCTTCCTTCCTTCCTTCCCTCCCTCCCTCCCTCCCTCCCTCCTTCCCTCCCTCCCTCCCTCCTTCCTTCCCTCCCTCCCTCCCTCCTTCCTTCCCTCTTTCAGTAACCTTTTTATTTTGAGATAAATATATGTTCACGTTAAGTTGTAAGAAATAATGCTGAGAGATCCCCTGTGCCCTTCACCTAGCTTCTTGCAAAACTGTAGAACAGTGTCACAATCAGGATATTCATATTGATGCAGTCAAGATACAGACCAGTTCCTTCACCAGAAGGGTCACTCCTATTGCCTTTTTATAGCTACACTCACCTTCCTCTCCCTAGTCTATGCTTTCTGAAAAACACTTTGATGTCAATTCTAAAAACGAAATGTTTGGGGGTAACTAATATTCGTCTTTGCCAGGATGTTTGATACCCAAGAGACAAATCCAGTTCTGACAGGTGAGTGCTACCTCTGTTATCCTTGTATATTCCCATATCTGCTGTGCTTGTATTCCTAGGGAGATTCTTCTGTATTTTTTTCCTGAGTATCAGCTACCATCAGAATTGGAAGAACCTGCATTAAGTTGTGAAGTGAGTTGCTTTTTATTGTTTTTTTTTTTTTTTTGGAACTGTGCGGGAATGATAGAATATCCTGAATTTAATCCTCAGTGAAGACAAATGTAAAATGTTTCCAATAAGAGGACCTAGAATGGCTTAAGTGAATGAAGATGAGCATCTTTACACCAAATGGTGATTCGTAATTAAACCTAAATTTGAAATCATTGTGACTGTGAGTTACATAAGGTGGAAAAGATCTTACAGACAGATAGTTGCAGAGATGAAAAGAAACAGGACATAGTCCCTGAGTTCCCTCTCCCCCACCAAAAACAAAGTTTCTGTTCCTTAGATACACCTCATCAGCTGCTTACTATGAGGAGCTGAGCTGCGGATTGGGTAGGTCAGGCACATTAGGTATCCAAAGCACTCATCTTACTGAAATCACCAAGACATCACTGAGATAGATGAAGAAAATTGTGTCGACCAAACCTCCTCTCAGAAACAGTACCAAACATGATTGGAAAAAAAACTTCCAACAGCTACTTGGGGTGCAAAGAGTAAGCCTCACATCTATTGGCTATGCTTAAGTAACAATGAGTAGTCTACAAAGGGCTCCCGCAGGGCTGCGGTGAAGTCGAGTGAGGTGCGCGTGCCTGACAAGCAAGCTGCTCAGCAGAAGTGGAGGGAAGAGCTGCCTAGTGCGGGACGGTGGGAGGTCTCTTCTCCATCTCCATGCTCTCTGTTGCCTGTGGAGACGATGGATATACTTGGTATTGGTGAAAACAGCACAAATTATGAATGCAAGAGGGACTATATGAGTCTGATCCTGGGCACCATCCCTAATTTTCTAGTCTGTAATCATTGTTTCTGCCTCTTTACCCTCTACTCTCACCTCATCCTCTCCCATGGGGCTTCTGATTGCACAGCTGAACTATGACTGTTCTTGTCAGGGCCACCAGTGACCTCTTGATAAGTGCAGTGTCCCTTTTACCTGACCTGTCAGAGGCCTTCAACCCGGGTGACCACTTTCACCTTGAAGCACCTTCTTTTTGTAGCTCCCTTGACTGCACACTGCCCATTTTTTTGCTTTCCTCTCTCCCATCTTCTTTGCGGCAGCTCCTATTGTACGTGGTTTCTCAGTGTTGGCATGTCTGAAGGCTTGTTCCTGGGCCACTTTCTTTTCTCTATTAAATGCTGTTTGTAGGTGACCTCATCTAATCTCTAACTTTACAACGTTAATACTACCCCCCACATGCCAGTGACTTCCCCATCTGTTTTCCTGGCACTCCCTTCCAAGAAACCCAGACTCCAGCTGCCCTCTTGACATCTCCCTTTGAATATTTGTTATTTTATCACTTCATTTTTCTTCACCTTGATTTCTGTATCTGCACAGATTTTTTAACTGTGCTGTATTCATTTATGTAAGCTGACTTAGTTCTTTTTTGGAAGGAAGCAAAGTATAATTTAGTTAATTAATTTAATTAGACTCAGACTTAAAAGGCCCATGGTACCAATGTTGGCCAGTTCTAGACTTTGATGCTTTTTATGCTGAATGCTTGCATGATATAACTCTGCTGTATACAGCACATTCTCTAAAAGCTAATATCCTGTTCTGTTATCATTTATGAAAACAGCTGGAGCAGTGCCCAGAGCATATAAACAAAAAGCTGAAAATGTGTTTCAACCAGGTAAGTGTCCTTTCAGTATCGCCATTTGTATTCTAAATGATCCCGTGTTCCAAAGGATAAATAATGTACATTTCCAAATGTTAGATTTGAAAGGAAATCAAATTTGCATTCACTTATCGAGACTTAGATTAATGTATAGCATATCAGATGTCATAAAGCAACATCTTTTTGAATTTTAAAATACTAACATTTCTATAATATAAAGCTATGAAACACTTGGAGTAGGACTGTATCTTGAATAGGAAACAGGAAAGTCTGAGTTTTTAAGAAATATTTTCACTGAATCCTCAAAATGCTAGACTGAAGCATGAATTTTAGATTAAAGTTTTAAATTATTTCAAACAATTTGATATCTCTCTGAGTTTTTTAAGTACCTTAGCAATAGTTTTTTAAGTTAGTGATTTTTTCATTCTCAAGTAGACATAAAGGTAATTAATGCTAATATAAGAAGTAAAAACAGTTTTTAAAAATTCATCCATAGCCTCAAACCATTCCAAGATCACTGATACTAATATTTTTGTGTATTTCCTTACAACCTTTCTCTTTCTCTGGGTAGATTTTTTTTTTTAACAGTTATCAAATAATGCTGTGTATCTGGTCCTTAAGGATTTCCTGGGGGAGAAAGAGTCCAGAATGCCCTTCAGTTCTACTACAGAAATATCTCAAAAAATCATATGCCCTCAAATCCCTCATTTTACTCTTAAAAAAAAAAAAACCCTGGGACTCCAAGTTGTGAACTTGGCCAACTGACATAGGGGATGAATATTGGAGCCAGGATGGCCATGAAGGTTCCCAGATTCATCGCACAGGCCAGAGTAGCCAAGAACTTTGACACCAGGATCATACTGAAATGTTGGGTCTTTGTTGACACTTTACCTGTGCTTTGTCACCTAGCCACCAGCTCCATCATTAATGCAAACATTAGCATCTTCTTTTTGTATGCTTATGTTTACAGCCATCTTTGGAAAGCTCTCATAACATGAAAATCTGTAAAGATTAAGAGGTGACTGGCACTTCTTGGAGTTGTGCAAAGAATGACTCTAAGCAGAGACACTGCCTCATAGTTTTTATAGGTAATGGAGTACATTCGCATTTTATCTTAGCCAAAAGTCCAAGAAGCAGTTATAATGGAAGACATCTGAATATTCTTGTTTTATAATTGGAAAAGAATGGTGAAGTAAGTTCCCCAAAGACATACGACGAGGCAAACTTGACAAGTAGAACCTAAACCATATTCTTTCTTACAAAGACTGTATCACATGGTATTTAAAGTTCAGACTGGGCCTAAATTTAACAACCCTTGTTGATAGGTTTGCCTTTGATGTTTCTATCAACTGGATGGTGATAAACAACTGGAAATGAAAGGGGGGGTGTAGTTATTGGTCTCCCATTACTGTTCAACTAAAAACTGAATTTATTTTCTGAGTAACATTTTGCTGAAAAAGTAGTAACTGAACATTTTCAGTTTGAAGAGTTACTTGTCAACATTTCCTAACAAGAATAAAAGACAAAGTTTACTTTCAGTATATTTTGATGCTGTCCTACCACTAATATTATTCTCATCAATAATATAAAACTGGGATTAATTGAGAGCCACTACAGCCAGGCACTGAACTAGGTCTTTCCTGCATTGACTCATTTATCCTCACAACTTTGGTAGGTAGGTACCACTATCTCTTTCAGTAATGAGGAAATAGAGATTCAGAAAGATAATATTCCAGTGTCATGATCAGATTCAGAATTGGAACCCTGATTTTCCCACTCCAAAGTTCTTTTCATTCTACCTTTTTTTTCAACTTTTTTTGCCCACCCCCTCAATTTTTGTGTTGCTTGTTTTTGTCTTGAAATAGGATCTTGCTACATTGCCCAGGCTGGTCTTGAACTCATGGGTTCAAGCAATCCTCCTGGCTTAGCCTCAGAGTGGCTAGGATTACAGGCTTGTACTACCACACCTGGCTATTTCATCTTATTCTCATCCAGACTTTAATACTTCATCTTTGTGATAGAGGTCACATGTATTACTTGCAGTAAGTATATTACAACTTCTCAGCCTGTTGGTGTAGAAGAATTATTTTTAACTGACTGGAGATCTGACATTACATCATGAGACATATATGGAGGAGATGCTGACAGTGATATATTTATGTGGGGTGTATGTGGTAGACGGGTTGGCTTGTTGGGCCACCAGGAATTCATTGTCCCAAATGAAAGTCTGTGGCAGTCAGCTTGAGGAGCTTATCAGTAAGGCTCCTGGATCTTCCTGTAGCTCTCCATTTACTGGCTAGGGGACTCTGATTTGAATACACTGTAAAACTTAGAAATGTGCTAAGAATTATACTGTCATATAGCTGTTTATCCAAGCTTATATATACCCTTTTATATCTGCCTCTAAATATTTATTTTATTTTATTTTATTATTATTATACTTTAAGTTCTAGGGTGCATGTGCATAACATGCAGGTTTGTTACATATGTATACGTGTGCCATGTTGGTGTGCTGCACCCATCAACTCGTCAGCACCCATCAACTTGTCATTTACATCAGGTATAACACCCAATGCAATCCCTCCCCTCTCCCCCCTCCCCATGATAGGCCCTGGTGTGTGATGTTCCCCTTCCCGAGTCCAGGTGATCTCATTGTTCAGTTCACACCTATGAGTGAGAACATGTGGTGTTTGGTTTTCTGTTCTTCCAATAGTTTGCTGAGAATGATGGTTTCCAGCTGCATCGATGTCCCTACAAAAGACACAAACTCATCCTTTTTTATGGCTGCATAGTATTCCATGGTGTATATGTGCCACATTTTCTTAATCCAGACTGTCACTGAAGGACATTTGGGTTGATTCCAAGTCTTTGCTATTGTGAATAGTGCCACAATAAACATACGTGTGCATGTGTCTTTATAGCAGCATGATTTATAATCCTTTGGGTATATACCCAATCATGGGATGGCTGGGTCATATGGTACTTCTAGTTCTAGATCCTTGAGGAATCGCCATACTGTTTTCCATAATGGTTGAACTAGTTTACAATCCCACCAACAGTGTAAAAGTGTTCCTATTTCTCCACATCCTCTCCAACACCTGTTGTTCCCTGATTTTTTAATGATTGCCGTTCTAACTGGTGTGAGATGGTATCTCATTGTGGTTTTGATTTGCATTTCTCTGATGGCGAGTGATGATGAGCATTTTTTCATGTGTCTGTTGGCTGTATGAATGTCTTCTTTTGAGAAATGTCTGTTCATATCCTTTGCCCACTTTTGGATGGGGTTGTTTGTTTTTTTCTTGTATATTTGTTTGAGTTCTTTGTAGATTCTGGAAATGAGCCCTTTGTCAGATGAGTAGATTGCAAAAATTTTCTCCCATTCTGTAGGTTGCCTGTTCACTCTGATGGTACTTTCTTTTGCTGTGCAGAAGCTCTTTAGTTTAATGAGATCCCATTTGTCAATTTTGGCTTTTGCTGCCGTTGCTTTTGGTGTTTTAGACATGAAGTCCTTGCCCATACCTATGTCCTGAATGGTAATACCTAGGTTTTCTTCTAGGGTTTTTATGGTATTAGGTCTAACATTTAAGTCTCTAATCCATCTTGAATTAATTTTCGTATAAGGAGTAAGGAAAGGATCCAGTTTCAGCTTTCTACTTATGGCTAGCCAATTTTCCCAGCACCATTTATTAAATAGGGAATCCTTTCCCCATTTCTTGTTTCTCTCAGGTTTGTCAAAGATCAGATGGCTGTAGATGTGTGGTATTATATCTGAGGTCTCTGTTCTGTTCCATTGGTCTATATCTCTGTTTTGGTACCAGTACCATGCTGTTTTGGTTACTGTAGCCTTGTAGTATAGTTTGAAGTCAGGTAGCGTCATGCCTCCAGCTTTGTTCTTTTGACTTAGGGTTGTCTTGGCAATGCGGGCTCTTTTTTGGTTCCATATGAACTTTAAAGCAGTTTTTTCCAATTCTGTGAAGAAACTCATTGGTAGCTTGATGGGGATGGCATTGAATCTATAAATGACCTTGGGCAGTATGGCCATTTTCACGATATTGATTCTTCCTATCCATGAGCATGGTATATTCTTCCATTTGTTTGTGTCCTCTTTGATTTCACTGAGCAGTGGTTTGTAGTTCTCCTTGAAGAGGTCCTTTACATCCCTTGTAGGTTGGATTCCTAGGTATTTTATTCTCTTTGAAGCAATTGTGAATGGAAGTTCATTCATGATTTGGCTCTCTGTTTGACTGTTACTGGTGTATAAGAATGCTTGTGATTTTTGCACATTAATTTTGTATCCTGAGACTTTGCTGAAGTTTCTTATCAGCTTAAGGAGATTTTGGGCTGAGATGATGGGGTTTTCTAAATATACAATCATGTCATCTGCAAACAGGGACAATTTGACTTCTTCTTTTCCTAACTGAATACCCTTTATTTCTTTCTCTTGCCTGATTGCCCTAGCCATAACTTCCAACACTATGTTGAATAGGAGTGGTGAGAGTGGGCATCCTTGTCTTGTGCCAGTTTTCAAAGGGAATTTTTCCAGTTTTTGCCCATTCAGTATGATATTGGCTGTGGGTTTGTCATAAATAGCTCTTATTATTTTGAGATACATTCCATCAATACCGAGTTTATTGAGCGTTTTTAGCATGAAGGGCTGTTGAATTTTGTCAAAGGCCTTTTCTGCATCTATTGAGATAATCATGTGGTTTTTGTCTTTGGTTCTGTTTATATGCTGGATTACGTTTATTGATTTGCGTATATTGAACCAGCCAGCCTTGCATCCCAGGGATGAAGCCCACTTGATCATGGTGGATAAGCTTTTTGATGTGCTGCTGGATTCGGTTTGCCAGTATTTTATTGAGGATTTTTGCATCGATGTTCATCAAGGATATTGGTCTAAAATTCTCTTTTTTTGTTGTGTCTCTGCCAGGCTTTGGTATCAGGATGATGTTGGCCTCATAAAATGAGTTAGGGAGGATTCCCTCTTTTTCTATTGATTGGAATAGTTTCAGAAGGAATGGTACTGGCTCCTCCTTGTACCTCTGGTAGAATTCAGCTGTGAATCCATCTGGTCCTGGACTTTTTTTGGTTGGTAGGCTATTAATTATTGCCTCAATTTCAGAGCCTGCTATTGGTCTATTCAGGGATTCAGCTTCTTCCTGGTTTAGTCTTGGGAGAGTGTAAGTGTCCAGGAAATTATCCATTTCTTCTAGATTTTCCAGTTTATTTGTGTAGAGGTGTTTATAGTATTCTCTGATGGTAGTTTGTATTTCTGTGGGGTCCGTGGTGATATCCCCTTTATCATTTTTTATTGCATCTATTTGATTCTTCTCTCTTTTCTTCTTTATTAGTCTTGCTAGCGGTCTATCAATTTTGTTGATCTTTTCAAAAAACCAACTCCTGGATTCATTGATTTTTTGGAGGGTTTTTTGTATCTCTATCTCCTTCAGTTCTGCTCTGATCTTAGTTATTTCTTGCCTTCTGCTAGCTTTTGAATGTGTTTGCTCTTGCTTCTCTAGTTCTTTTAATAGTGATGTCAGAGTGTCCATTTTAGATCTTTCCAGCTGTCTCTTGTGGGCATTTAGTGCTATAAATTTCCCTCTACACACTGCTTTAAATGTGTCCCAGAGATTCTGGTATGTTGTATCTTTGTTCTCATTGGTTTCAAAGAACATCTTTATTTCTGCCTTCATTTCGTTATGTACCCAGTAGTCATTCAGGAGCCGGTTATTCAGTTTCCATATAGTCCAGCAGTTTTGATTGAGTTTCTTAATCCTGAGTTCTAGTTTGATTGCACTGTGGTCTGAGAGACAGTTTGTTATAATTTCCGTTCTTGTACATTTGCTGAGGAGTGCTTTACTTCCAACTATGTGGTCAATTTTGGAATAAGTGTGATGTGGTGCTGAGAAGAATGTATATTCTGATGATTTGGGGTGGAGAGTTCTGTAGATGTCTATTAGGTCTGCTTGCTGCAGAGATGAGTTCAATTCCTGGATATCCTTGTTAACTTTCTGTCTGGTTGATCTGTCTAATGTTGACAGTGGGGTGTTGAAGTCTCCCATTATTATTGTATGGAAGTCTAAGTCTCTTTGTAAGTCTCTAAGGACTTGCTTTATGAATCTGGGTGCTCCTGTATTGGGTGTATATATATTTAGGATAGTTAGCTCTTCCTGTTGAATTGATCCCTTTACCATTATGTAATGGCCTTCTTTGTCTCTTTTGATCTTTGATGGTTTAAAGTCTGTTTTATCAGAGACTAGTATTGCAACCCCTGCTTTCTTTTATTCTCCATTTGCTTGGTAGATCTTCCTCCATCCCTTTATTTTGAGCCTATGTATGTCTCTGCATGTGAGATGGGTCTCCTGAATACAGCAGACTGATGGGTCTTGACTCTTTATCCAGTTTGCCAGTCTGTGTCTTTTAATTGGAGCATTTAGTCCATTTACATTTAAGGTTAATATTGTTATGTGTGAACTTGATCCTGCCATTATGATATTAACTGGTTATTTTGCTCGTTAGATGATGTAGTTTCTTCCTAGCCTCGATGGTCTTTACATTTTGGCATGTTTTTGCAATGGCTGGTACCGGTTGTTCCTTTCCATGTTTAGTGCTTCCTTCAGGGTCTCTTGTAAGGCAAGCCTGGTAGTGACAAAATCTCTAAGCATTTGCTTATCTGTAAAGGATTTTATTTCTCCTTCACTTATGAAACTTAGTTTGGCTGGATATGAAATTCTGGGTTTAAAATTCTTTTCTTTAAGAATGTTGAATATTGGCCTCCACACTCTTCTGGCTTGTAGAGTTTCTGCCGAGAGATCTGCTGTCAGTCTGATGGGCTTCCCTTTGTGGGTAACCCGACCTTTCTCTCTGGCTGCCCTTAAGATTTTTTCCTTCATTTCAACTTTGGTGAATCTGGCAATTATGTGTCTTAGAGTTGCTCTTCTCGAGGAGTATCTTCGTGGTGTTCTCTGTATTTCCTGAATTTGAATGTTGGCCTGCCCTACTGTATCCTGAAGAGTGTTTTCCAACTTGGTTCCATTTTCCCCCTCACTTTCAAGCACCCCAATCAGACGTAGACTTGGTCTTTTTACATAATCCCATACTTCTTGCAGGCTTTGTTCATTTATTTTTCTTCTTTTTTCTTTAGGTTTCTCTTCTCGCTTCATTTCATTCATTTGATCCTCAATCGCTGATACTCTTTCTTCCAGTTGATCAAGTCGGTTACTGAAGCTTGTGCATTTGTCACGTATTTCTCGTGTCATGGTTTTCATCTCTGTCATTTCGTTTACGGCCTTCTCTGCATTAATTATTCTAGTTATCATTTCTTCCACTCTTTTTTCAAGATTTTTAGTTTCTTTGTGCTGGGTACCTAATTCCTCCTTTAGCTCTGAGAAGTTTGATGGACTGAAGCCTTCTTCTCTCATCTCATCAAAGTCATTCTCCGACCAGCTTTGATCCGTTGCTGGCGATGAGTTGCGTTCCTTTGGAGGGGGAGAGGCGCTCTTATTTTTTGAATTTCCAGCTTTTCTGCCCTGCTTTTTCCCCATCTTTGTGGTTTTATCTGCCTCTGGTCTTTGATGATGGTGACGTACTGATGGGGTTTTGGTGTGGGTGTCCTTCCTGTTTGTTAGTTTTCCTTCTAACAGTCAGGACCCTCAGCTGTAGGTCTGTTGGAGATTACTTGAGGTCCACTCCAGACCCTGTTTGCCTGGGTGTCAGCAGCAGAGGCTGCAGAAGATAGAATATTGCTGAACAGCGAGTGTACCTGTCTGATTCTTGCTTTGGAAGCTTCCTCTCAGGGGTTCACTCCACCGTGTGAGGTGTGGGGTTTTGGTCTGCCCCTAGTGGGGGATGTCTCCCAGTTAGACTGCTCAGGGATCAGGGACCCACTTCAGCAGGCACTCTGTCCGTTCTCAGATCTCAACCTCCGTGTTGGGAGATCCACTGCTCTCTTCAAAGCTGTCAGAGTCGTTTGCGTCTGCAGAGGTTTCTGCTGCTTTGTTGTTGTTGTTGTTTAGCTGTGCCCTGTCCCCAGAGGTGGAGTCTACAGAGACAGGCAGGCCTCTTTGAGCTGCTGTGAGCTCCACCCAGTTCGAGCTTCCCAGCGCTTTGTTTACCTACTTAAGCCTCAGCAATGGCGGGTGCCCCTCCCCCAGCCTTGCTGCTGTCTTGCTGTTAGATCACAGACTGCTGTCCTAGCAATGAGGGAGGCTCCGTGGGCGTGGGACCCTCCAGGCCAGGTGTGGGATAAAACCTCCTGGTGTGCCCGTTTGCTAAGACCCTTGGTAAAGTGCAGTATTGGGGTGGGAGTTACCCGATTTTCCAGGTGTTGTGTGTCTCAGTTCCCCTGGCTAGGAAAAGGGATTCCCTTCCCCCTTGCGCTTCCCAGGTGAGGCGATGCCTTGCCCTGCTTCAGCTCTTGCTGGTCGGGCTGCAGCAGCTGACCAGCACCGACTGTCCGGCACTCCCTAGTGAGATGTACCCAGTACCTCAGTTGAAAATGCAGAAATCACCTGTCTTCTGTGTTGCTCGCGCTGGGAGCTGGAGACTGGAGTTGTTCCTATTCGGCCATCTTGCTCCGCCCTCCCCCCCCCCCACCTCTAAATATTTTTTCCAAAGTCTACACCATTAGTAATGGAGCCAGAGTGAATAAGATACGTGCTTATTCAGGGTGAATAGTGTTAGTGTAGATGATGAGCAGTATCCCCTTAACATGCAGGGCAAGTCGGGTTCAAAAAATCAAAGCAAGATAAACAGTCAGGAGACCAGAAGTTCCTGTTGAAATGAGATCTTGTAAACAAAACACAGAACAACGTGACTGAAGGTGTGTACATTTAATGAAGAGAGCCACATCACAGCATAGGAGAAACTTACGTAAGTCACAGGCTTCCTTGGTCACAACCGTGGTTTTCATAACTACTATTGTAGTGGTAGCTGATTCATAATGGCATTGGTGGTCCTGCATCACCTGACTCAAACCATCATCTTTTATTCTTTCCTCAGAAGCCGTCTGTTTCAGCTAAAATGAGTGCCCCAGAGTTGTTCCAACTTACTTACACTGGTCTACCCCTGAGCCTTTCCCCTCCTGATATTCCCCAAAATACTCCTATCCACTCTGCCAATACACAGTTGGCCTCTTGAAATCCTTCCCCATTGAGCTTGGTCAATATTATCTTTTACGTGAAGACTCTCAGTTTCTCCATGAGAAATTAATCTTGACCTCTCTGTGTTCTGGGAGAAAGTTAAAACTTTGTTTAGCATTAATTAACATTTCTACCTTATAATAGTTAATTATATTTCATGTTCTCCTCAGTTAGATGGTAGAATCCTTGAAGTTAATAATCCTGTCATCAAACTCTGTATTCTAGCAGCATGCAACCAGTGCCTTTGAATGCATCTGGATCTTCATAGTTACATGTTGAATCACAGTCGATTGTTTCTGCTTTAGTGCCTGCCAACATAAACACTTTAATGAATATTCCTGTTTGTATGCTACAAAATCTATAGATGTTGTAGGCCTTCCTTACTTTGCACAAACTCATTACGATTTTGGAGCTGCAAAACTGCTAGAGCTCCTGCTCTTTGAATTCAAGGCAGAAAATTAAAATCTCAGTTAAATATCCTTTCTTTCAAATCCTAATTCCATTCTGAATTGATGTAGTTCGGAAAGAATTTAGTTTGTGATCTGCAGATACCTCTACAAGAGTGGGTTTAACCAGCAGAACTAAGCCTCTCATCTTGCTACAATTATTTTCTCACCTTAATTAAAATGTTAACGCACAAAAAAGCTAATACAACTAGATGTCCTTTTACACTGAGCTTGAAAAGTTGTCAACATTGTTACCTTTCATAGAAACTTCCTGGAGAGGTTAGCAGAACCTCCTGGAGAGAAAGGCAGGAGAGTAAACCAAAAAGCTGGCCTGTAGTATTTGATAAAAACATAGTTTACTGGTTACTAAAAGGTAAACTTTCAGAGACTGAATGACTTTGTAGTGTACTATATTAAACATTCTTGATCTCATCTCATATTAATAGTGTCGAGGCTTTTTGTTTTTGCTTTTTTCTTTTAATTTCAAAATAATTATAGATTCATAGGAAGTTGCAAAAATAGTACAGAGAGGTCCTGTGTACTCATCACCCGGTTTCCTCCAGTACATAATTATGCATAACTATGGTACGATATCAAAACGAGGAAATTGAATTTGGTAAAATGTGTATGTATAGTTCTATGTGATTTCATCATACATGGAAGTTTGTATAACCATTACCGAAATCAGGATGCAGAATTCTCATTACCATAAGTATCTCCCTTATGCTGCCTTTTTATAGTCATATCCACTCAGCCCTTCCACACTCAACTCTAACTCCTGGCATCCACTAATCTGTTCTCCATCTCTATCGCTTTGTCTTTTCAGGAATGCTGTAGAAATGGAATCATATGTATGTGTCATTTGACAATTGCCTTATTTATTCAGCATCACTTCAGGTCCATTTAAGTGTGTCAATAGCAGGTTCCTTTTTATGGCTGATTTGAGCAATACTGTTGTTTTTTCAAATAATATTTCCATAATGTTTGCCATTTTTGAAGTTTATCTTTGATTTGTTTTGGTTTATTTTACTGTGGCTTTTATTTTTATGAAAAAAGTGTTTTCTGACTATTATTCAGCATGGCAAAAGGTATAACATTCTAGAGTTCTGAAAACTGTAAGTGGCTAGTGACATGTGAACTGTATGTAGCGCTGTTCTCCTTATTCCAGCTGAGTTGGATTATTCCTCCTACTCCACCTTCAGGCAGTAGATGTCTCTCCCCGGGTTTGTCTGCAGCCTCTATAGGAAGCATCTATGAAGCTTCCTGGTGGAGGTGGTGGTTGCCTTAGTTTTAAGGCATCAACTTATAGGTTGAATTAAAGATGTTCAAAAGTGGATTCCCTTCCAGAATCTTTAAATGTAGCCTGGGTTTCAAGGCAGGATTTACCCATGTGTTTGAAATTCCCTTGCTGTGAGTGCTGCATTATCTGCTGTCCTGAATCCCTGCTATTTAGTGCCTTACTTGTGGGCACAAGGTCCTTATCTTCCATAAGATTTACTTGCACACTTGTATTATCTCATGCTGTAGACTAGAGAGTTCTTGAGGGCAAAGACTGTACCTTATATATCTCCACATCATCTATAATCAAATGCAGTGCTTTCAAGTTAGGAACTAGTTAGTGAATATTTATTAAACAGAATTTCCTATATGTAGGGATTTTCACTTGCTTGTGTAAAGGATTTTGCAGAAAAAGGGGAAACTCATGAAGTCAGTGAATGCTAAAGGAGATGATGTGGACGTCAGAGAAGGGTCTGCACATAGTCAGTGTAGTGAAGGGCCTGAAGAGGGAAAGGTAGGCCCAAAAGACAAATGAGGCTACCTTACAACTTTCTTGGCAACCCAGTCATATTAGAACACAGAAATCTCCTTATTACATAAACATCCAAATGCTTATCAAAGTGGGATTTGCCCAGTATCTCTTTTCTCAGAATATCACTTGGCCTTCTAGAAATGTTTTTACAAGCAATTAATGTCATTCTGAAACTGAAGCATTTGGCCTCTCCATTACCTCTTTCTACTTCATGAGTGCCTCAGGCACAGCATGAAATTTTGGAAAACAACCAAGATTCTTCAATTAATGAGGGTCATATACATAACTGCCTGTACTTTTTGTATCATGGTAAGGAACCCCAAGAGAGTGAGAACAGGAATTCCTCTTTCTGTAGTTTCTGTGCTTTCTGGATGCTGCAGCCTTGCCTTACAAGTAACACTACATCATCTGCCAGACAGCCCCAAGTGGTGGGCCATTCTGTCATTGCCTGTGAATGACTGGTGCTGCAGAGAGAGAGCCAGAGGCACCTGCTCACTTTGTGCCTTAAATAATCTGGTGATCACCGTTGGGAGAACAGATGCAACCTTTACGAGGTTTCTTCTTCATTCCAGAGCAGAGGTCTCCAAGCTCACTGTCATGTGTCTCTTTCCTCCTCATAATTACATTTACTGAAAATATTATACATTTTTCTCTTCTAACTCTTCCATCAGAGTGTATGTAAGTTCCTTAAGGGTATCAACATTTCCTAAATTTAGACCACCTGTAGTACTTACCTACAAAATTGACACTTGGTACATGTAGGCAGAGTTGGAATATGAAATTGTCTAGTGATACTAGGGGGAAAGTAATATTTTAAAAACATGCCAAAACTGTTTTTAAAACATTCCCAGATACAGAATACTTATATGGTCCAATATGAAAACAAAATAAAGAGGAAATTGCAGTCCATTATCTATGATTCCAATACAAGAGGAATACATAATGAAATCTCTCTGGGGCAATGTGAAAATAAAAGAAAAATCTGTGAGGATAAGCTGAAGAATCTTCGTATAAAACTGGCACTATTGCTGCAGAAACTTCAACCGGTGAGTGAAAAAATTGTATTTGACAGTAGGAGTAGACTCTACGGAACGAGAACTCATCTAACTTCTCTTAACATTGTCATTCACTTACTGACCTGGACAGTCACTTAAGTCAGCCTTTTCTCTCCACATAAGGATTTCAAAAGCCTAAATAAATGAATTGTGAAAGCATATATTAGAACATTTAGAAACTCTGTGTTCTTTCGTATCTTTTTTTTTTTTTTTGAGATGGAGTCTCGCTCTGTTGCCAGGCTGGAGTGCAGTGGCGTGATCTCGGCTCACTGCAACCTCTGCCTCCCGGGTTCAAGTGATTCCTCCTGCCTCAGTCTTCCAAGTAACTGGAACTACAGGCGCACGTTCTTTTGTATCTTAATTCAGAATCTTTGCTTGTGCTTGTTGGTATAGCATGATCACCCTTGGTGTCCCCTTAATAACGTGACCAGTAGGTAATTTTTTCAGTTTTTTCAGACAGCGAAATATTTTACTTTACTTTTATTTTAATGCATAAATAAAAATAAACCCTCTTAATCTTAGAGGACAGTTTGAGAGAAGTCAGGAAACATCATGTAAGTATGGATTACTGTCAGTTTTGTTTATATGTTTGTAATGTATAAAGAACTGAGTTATGTGATAGGTCGAACTAATGAGGAAGAGCCCGTCTTCTATAGCACATGGAAATGCTGCATACAATACAACAAAACTGAAAATACATGTAGTCAAGATTGAAAGTCTTCCTGTGGATTCTAGAAATGAATTGAGAAATCCAAGCCAGAACAGTGAGCCTAGGGAGCCTGTGGCATTTTGTCCTCAAATATAGGCCCTGAGTGCTGGAACAGGAGACAGAGCCTTCGTGGGCCACGGAAGGTGAGGGGACAGGAACTGAGACCCTTATGGAGGATTGGCTAGAGGATTGGATTGCCTTGCCCTTGAAAGGGCTGGGGAGAGACAAGGAAACTCACCATACATACATCTGTATAACGTGTGAAGAACATGGACCTTGAAGCCAGACTGCCTGGGTCTCAGTCCTGGTTGTAAACATTTAAAAGTGGGAGTCCTTTCCCACTTCAAAAAACTAAATCTTTTAATTTATCTGAAATTTATATTAAGTACAAGACAAAATGCAGAAAAGCTTTTTTGTTGTTTTTTGCTTAATTTAAGTATATTGCCAAAAGAAAAGTCCCTCACCCCTTTGATGGTCTAGGCAACAGTTAAAATGTTATGTTATTAAAATTTAAAAGGATGTTAATGCTAATTTTTATATAAAGGTAATTGTATTTGTGCTTCTATCAACCATACCACTTCAGCCAGTTTGTCTAGTTTATGTATTGCTATGCGAGTGGGATTTCAGTAGAGCTCCTTTTGGTTCTTGTGGCTGTGAAGGATGCCAGATGTTTTCATGTGTTAAAAGTCTGGTATGGAGCCTAGCACGTGGTAGTGTTTCAGTGACAATTATTGTTTCACTTAACAAGTAAACTAGAAAGACCAAAGAAATTCTGTATCCTAGAGACTGAATACCACTTCGTGACTATTAAACAAGTTTATAAAATAATTGACTTTCATAATAGCAAATCCACATTTGGCTAAGAAAAACTGAAAGAATAATCATTTACTACTGCTCTGCCAAACCTCTAGGTTCTTAAGCAGCAGCCAGAGTAACCATACTAATTTAATTTACTGTATTCACAAAGTTTGGTAGGCAGGTGAAGGGCTTCAGCCAGCAGAGTATGAAACTCTTTTGCCTAGTCTCAGTGGAGAGGCACTTAAAGGGCGCCTGCCCAAATGTATTACTCTCATCCCCCCACATGAAAGTTCTATTTCACAGTCTCTGATTGCCAGAGCCACTGCAGTAGAGTACAGCAGAGAATCAAGATGAGGGACCCAGAGCAGATAGAGGTGGGGCAGGCACATGAAGAAGCCGAGCATGGAAATAATGTAGCATCCTGGAAGAAGTTTAGTCCACCAGGCAGAGGATAAGAGCCAAAAGATCAGATTATATCTAACAGGACGAGAAGTGCTTTGTGTCAGGGTCACAGGGCATTCTTCAGGGTCAGCGAATATTTGGAAGCCAAGGTAAATATCAGCATCATTGTAATCCATCTGTAGGAACAGTATCCCAGTCACAAGCTGGAACTCAGTACAATCCAGCCTTGTTAGAGCAAATCTATGGTAGAGGGAGTAAAGCTGAAGCACATTTTATGGAACCAGAGAAGAGATGCAGAGGCGAGGTTAATGGTGCTAGACACTTAGTGCTGGGATTGCTTCTGAAAGGCCCTTCCTAAAAAATCCTCTTATCTATCCGCTCAGTTGGAAAGTTAGTTGATCCCATAGTTGGGCCCAAGGGAATGAGATTTAGATCAGTCAGCCAAGAGGGAACATTAAAGGGGAGCTCAAGCAGTTTGTGGAAAAATGGGATTAAAAGCTAAAAGTAAAAATGTAAACTTTATTTTTCAACATAATCTCCATCAAGGTCAAGACACTTATGTAAACAATGGCAGCAGCCTTTTAGTCCATCTCTAAAGATCTAAGAGTTCTTGGAATTTAACCATGTCAATGCAGTCTTTTTTACATTATTAAAGAAAAATGGATGCCCTTTACAGATTTTTTAAAAAGATTTTTTAAAAAGAAGTCAGAAGGAGTCAGATCAGGACAATAAGGTATGCCTAATGATTTCCTGTCAAAACTCTCACAAAATTGCCCTTGTTTGATGAGAGGAATAAGCAGGAACGTTGTCATGGTGGAAGAGGACTCTCTGATGAATCTTTCCCAGGCGTTTTTCTATGAAAGCTTTGGCTAACTTGCTCAAAACACCATTATAATAAGCTGATGTTATTGTTCTTTGGCCCTCAAGAAAGTCAACAAGCAAAATGCCCTGAGTATCCCAAAAAACTGTTGTCATGACCTTTGCTCTTGACCGACCACTGTTGCTTTGACTGGACCTCTTCCACCTCTAGGTAGCCATTGCTTTGTCTTCAGGATCATACTTGCAAAGCCACATTTCATCTCCTGTTACAGTTTTTTGAAGAAATCCTTCAGGATCGTGATCCCATTTATATAAAATTTCCATTGAAAGCTTTGCTCTTGTCTGCAGCTGATCTAGGGACAATGGTTTTGGCACCCATTGAGTGGAAAGTTTGCTCAAGTTTAATTTTTCAGTCAGAATTGTGTTAGCTGAACTACTCGAGATGTCTGTGGTGTTGGCGATTGTTTCTGCTATTAATTATCCATCTTCTCCAGTAAGAGCATGAACAAGATTAACTTTTTCCTAGCAAAGGGATGTGGACAGTCTGACACTGCCAGCTTCCTCTTCAACATCATCTCATCCGTTCTCAAGTTATCCATTTATAAACTGCTGATTTCTCTGTTTTTAAAAATTACTTGCCATAGTCCTATAGCTCCCTGAGTCTAATCTCATCCTTCTGTTATAGGCTCTCTGTTGGGGATATTGTCTCCATAAACTTTTCATAAAGCGTGAATAATTTTGCCATTCTTCCACCCAAGTTTCACCATACATTTGATCTTTGTTCTTGCTTCAATCAATTGCAGCAGAATTCATGTTGGTCTGATAGTGGCTTCTTTCAAACTGACTATCTTATCCTTTTAGTGCCTCAAACTACATCCTGGTCAAATATGTCATAACAACTTAGTGTGAGTTTATTTTTGTTCAAAAATTTTGAAATCCGTGCCTACGTAGTTTTTTCATAATATGCATTTTCCATGAACTTTTTGAAGACCACCCCCCCCGGCCGGCCCCGCCACACGTTCATTGGATCAAGAAGCCCAGGAAAGGAGAGCATGAAATCGCCTCAACAGGGAGCTGAGTAAAAGAGAGACAGGGAGGACAAAGAAAAGGAGACAGACCAGGGTAGTAAGCCAAGAGCTGAGGGAAAAGACACTGCAATGGAAATAGAAGAAACAGAGAAGACAAAATTTGGCTACTTGTCTATTTTTTGCCTATAAGGCTAAAGATTCATTAATTTTAAAAATAAGAGATGACAGCCTATAACAGAGAAGGGTGAGATTAGACTGAGGGGGCTTTAGGAATATAGCAAGTAATTTTTTAAAAAGAGAAAAAACAGTTGTACTAACTTCCACTAAAGAATAAAAAAATGAACCAAGTTTCTAACCACTTGTTAGCATAAAATGACATTAAATGAGAAAACATTTTGAAAGGTTAAAAGCATGATTCAAATGTAAGGTGGCTTTTGTTGCAGCATGAGTCATAGGGAAGACTGTTAGGAAGCTGCCCAAATTACAGGAATAAGCTCTACAGCTTCGTTCCCTGGTGTGACTGTTGCTTCTCTTTTCCAGGGTGGTCCAGAAGGTGACCTGGAGCAGATTGACACTTATTTAGAAGCTTTGCTTAAAGAAGATAATCTCCTCCTCCAGAACAATTTAAATAAAGTAACTATAGATACAAGACATAGACTCCCTTTAGAAAAAAATGAAAAGACTCCTGAAAATTAAGTCAGAGAAGGTATTCCCTTTTAAAAAATGCTGATAAGAAAATTGAAAGGTTCTTTTAAAATTTTTTCTTTTTTGTTGTTACTGTAAAGTCTATTCTGTTTAACAATAAGAAAAAAATTTTTTTCAAATAAGAAAATTGTACACTCTAGAAATGGAGACCAATTTACAATTTATATATTCCCTAATCCTATTGTCTAAATCTTCCTTTTCTTTCAGAAATATTAATAATATTTAGAGTTCTCTAATTTTCTTGTGAGCTACCGAAAAAAATGAAAATTTCACTCAAGCTTAAATTTTGTTATTCCTTAAAATATTGTTATTGTAATTTTGTTATTCCTTAAAAAAATTTAAAAGCAGATGTTTTCAAAATCAATATGCAGAGGACTACAGACTCACCTCCTCTTGAAGATGTTGAAAAAGAAAGACTTTATGCCCTTTCTCCACTATAGCCAACACTCAGTAAAGCAGAAAATACAAATCCTCTCAAAACTGAGATATAGCTTATATAATTTTATTATTTTGTCATAGTAAAATAATAAATCTCCTAAGCATAATATGTATACATATTACACATATGTAAAAATTGTTGTTTTACATTTACATATACATAAAGAAGCATGTTTTACACTTTTCTTGATAAGTGGTTGTTTTTTGTTCAGAAATGTCTGAAACTTTAGACAAAAACAATAAAACATTTAATATTCATTTGTGAAACTGTATAATTTTGATTTATGTATATGAACATAGCAAAAGCCTGGAACATGGAAATGGAATATGGTAAACTCTTTATTTCATTTTTGCCTTTAGCCACTTAAGTACTCTTCTCAAGAGGCATGTTTTTACCAGTTACTTGTAAATCTATCCGCAATCAATATCTGTAAAACCATATATATCATGATATAGCTATAGATACAGATGTAATAGCATCCAAAAGATGGGGCTGTTGCTTTTTCCACTCAATATACCTTCAAGACCATTCCATATTGAGACCAATACATGTAATAATACATATATATCGAGAGATAATGAGATAACCTCTCATTATCTTCAACTGCTCCTTATTATTTCATTCAATGGAAATACTAAATCTGTTTAACCATTTCCTTATCAATGCATGTTTAGGTTTTTATTGTTCGTTTGGATTTACATATGCACAACAGTGAATACCTTATAAATTTGTTCAGACAGGTACAATTATGTCTGTCAAATGTCTCAGCAAACGAATTGCTGGATCAAAGAGTATATGCATTTTATTATGAATAGATATTGCCTGATAGCACTTTGAAAAAATGGTGTTAGTCTACACTCCTACAGCAATGTATGAGTTCCTGTTTCCTCACACCTTCACCTACCTGGTGGATTACCAGACTTTCTTATCTTGCTGATCAAACAGGTGAAAAGTGGTATATCCTTGTAGTTTGAACATACATTTCTTATACTTTGAGTGTGATTGAGCATCTTTTCATATGTTTAAAAGTCATTCAGATTTTTAAATTTGGACTTTGTCAATTTTTCTACTTGGTGGTGGGTATTTTTCTTATTGATTTGTAAGAACTGTCTTCACATTAGGGATATTATCTTTTTTATGTGATATATATTACAGATACTTTGTTTTTCTTTCTTTTTTTTTTTTTTTTTTTTTGAGACGGAGTCTCGCTCTGTCGCCCGGGCTGGAGTGCAGTGGCCGGATCTCAGCTCACTGCAAGCTCCGCCTCCCGGGTTTACACCATTCTCCTGCCTCAGCCTCCTGAGTAGCTGGCACTACAGGCGCCCGCCACCTTGCCCGGCTAGATTTTTGTATTTTTTAGTAGAGATGAGGTTTCACCATGTTAGCCAGGATGGTCTCGATCTCCTGACCTCGTGATCCGCCCGTCTTGGCCTCCCAAAGTGCTGGGATTACAGGCTTGAGCCACCGCGCCGGCCTATTACAGATATTTTCTAACAAACTTTTTGTTTTTGTTTTTATGGTGTTTTGAGTCATCTGGGATTTTTTAAAAGATTATGATTGAATTTCCTTTTGTTTATGGTTTCTGTGGTCATATTTAGAGAGGACTCTCCCATGCTAAAATTATAAAACAATTTTGCTTTGTTTTCTTATAGTGATTTATATTGTTAAACCTATGATTCATTTAAAATTTATTTTGGAGTGAGAAGTTAGAAATCCTGTGTGTGTGTGTGTGTGCATCTCCACATAGCCATAGCTTTGTACCAGAATTATTCATTGATAATCAGTTATTTCCTACTGTCTTACCATACCACCGTTACTGCATATTAAATTCTTATTTGTAATTGAACATAGTTAAAAAAAGAATCTATTTATTTTTCATTGAGTGCTTCATCTTTTCTCATGCCAGATTCATGTTGTTTTTGGTAGGGCTACTTAATAATTTTATTTTTCAAAAGTTTTTGTGTATTTTTTTATGCTTGCTTCTCAGAATTACATTTTGTAGCCACCACTACCCCTCAAATTCTATTTATATTTTTTAGATGGGGGTTTGTGGTGACAACACAGATTAATATAGAGAGAACTGATATGTTTTTTAAGTTTTTCTACCCAAGACCAAGATATGCCTTTGCATATTCTCAAGTCTTCATTGAAGACTATACTACCACTTAAAAATTTTCTTCAAATGCATCTTGCACATTCCTAGTTATATTTATTGCAGTTAGATTTATTTTTTAGCCTATCATAAATGGAGGCTTTTTCCCATTATCTTATGACTGGCTAATGTTCTATACAGCAAGACTCCTGATTTTTGGACTTCAATACTGTATTCAGTATTAGAATTCTTATTTTACAAATAACCTTAAAGTTTTTTTCTGCATCAGCAAATGATCATTATGCAGGTTTTGTTTTTGTTTCTTTTATCTTTTTTTTTCGAGACAGAGTTTCACTCCTGTTGCCCAGATTGGAGTGCAGTGGCACGATCTCCGCTCACTGCAACCTCTATCTCCCGGGTTCAAGCGATTCTCCTGCCTCAGCCTCCCGAGTAGGTGGGATTACAGGTGCCCACCACCATGCCCAACTAACTGTGTATTTTTAGTAGAGCCTGGGTTTTGCCATGTTGGTCAGGCTGGTCTCGAACTCCCGACCTCAGGTGATCCGCCTACCTTGGCCTCCCAAAGTGCAGGGATTACAGGTGTGAGCCAGTGTGCTTGGCCAGTTTTCTTTAAAGTACATTTATATGAAGAAACAGTTTCTGGATCTCAGGTCCTTATATTCTTGATCCATCCAAAGTTTTCCTTCCTCAAAGGGTTTTCTTGCCTCCTTGAAAACTTTTACTACCTTCCTCTGCCATCATCTGTATTCATTTTTTCTTTAATTTAAAAATTAGTGATTAATAAATGTTAATGATGATAAGAAGTCAGTGCCTCTGAGCATCCTCTGGCAGACCTTTAGAAAGAATCTTAAAGGGGACTTCCCCAAAGAATACTTTTTGAAAATTCTAGCAGGATATTTCTCTCATTCCAAGCTGAAAAATCTTGAGGCTGAGTCCTCACTGTCTCCCCTTTGTCCTTTTTGCTGTCCAAAAAAGAATATCATTCACTCTAATGGTTTCAGGTAACTCTTTCAAATTGATATGATAAGTTTCACATTCTATGACCTTATTTTCACTTTTTTTTTTTTTTTTTTTTTTTAAAGACAAAGTCTCACTGTCGCCCAGGCTGGAGTGCAATGGCACAATTTCAGCTCACTTGCATCCTCCGCCTCCAGGGTTCAAATGATTCTCTTGCCTCAGTCTCCCGAGTAGCCGCGATTACAGGCATGCACCACCATGCCTGGCTAATTTTTGTATTTTTAGTAGAAATGGGATTTCACCAGGTTGCCCAAGCTGGTCTTGAACTCCTCACCTCAAGGGATCCACCCACCTTGACCTCCCAAAGTGCTGAGATCACAGGCATGAGCCACTGTGCCCAGCCCTATTATTTAACTCTAATTATGACATCAAAATGTCCCATTGAGAGTCTACATTGATATGTTTGAAACAAAATTAACCATATTCACCATAACCACCACCACTTCTGGTCAAGGCAATTCATAGGATTTTATAATAAACAGATTGTCAGGACTAAGGAATAGGGACAAAGACAGAAACCAGGTGTATGGTGTATGAACTGGGCCAAAATGGAAATAAAAGAAAGAATTGAGTGAGGTTAGAAAAGAACTGTAGACCAGGCACTGTGACTCACACCTGTAATCCCAGCACTTTGGGAGGTCAAGGCAGATCACAAGGTCAGAAGACCGAGATCATCCTGGCTAACACGGTGAAACCCCATCTCTACTAAAAGTACAAAATATTAGCCGGGCATAGTGGCGGGCGCCTGTAGTCCTAGCTACTCGGGAGGCTGAGACAGGAGAATAGTGTGAACCTGGGAGGCGAAGCTTGCAGTGAGCCGAGATCGCACCGCTATACTCCAGCCTGAGTGACACAGCAAGCCTCCATCTCAAAAAAAAAAAAAAAAAAAAGGAACTATAATTCAGGAGTAACAGAATTATATTCCACCTGGGGTTTTCTAGTTCTAAGTATGGTTGGTAGCAAAATGGGTTGAGGACCACACAAAGCATTCATTTCCACTACTGGACCTTGGATACAGTTCTTAGGTCCATTGACCCTGTTCTTAAATTCATTGGCAAATAGGGCTTGGTTAGGACAAGGTTGGCCAGATTAGAAAACTGGAGTGAGATAAAGCTCGCAGGCCAATGGCATGTATAGATACTTGAGAGACCAGAAAAAGGTAAGAACAGAGGGTAGGGGAGAGAATGGAAGACCACCACCAGAAGACACAGCCCAGTATGTTCCTTTATCTGACTACGACATCTAAAGTTCTTCTTACTACTGTTTGATTCTCTCTACCTATTTTTCTCTCTTATACATAGACTTCTTTTTAATAATACTCAATGTATGGTTTTTTCATGTAAAAATATTATCTAAATTTATCTTCACAATACTCAGGTATGAAAAGGCAGATACTTTTATTCCTATTTCACAGATGAGGAAACAGACAAGAATGTAAGTAATGTTTCAATGTAGTTAATAAGTGGTAGAACAAAGCATGGAATCTAGGCTTCCTGATTGCACCTCAAAGTTCCTGCCATTAGACCCACTATACCACTCCATAATATAGGCAAAATTGATGGCTAACAATATAACAAGGGTCACCCTCTCTAAAATATTGCCTCTTCCCTTCCCAAAAAACTATGTCTCTGCATGACTGTAAGCATGTTAGTTACCAAGTGCCAAGTGACCTTGGTTTTAAAACTGGGCAGATGAGTTAATCTCACTGGCTTTCTATTCTTATTTAGCTTGTTGCTGTAAGAGGTTTAGAGTAGCTTTCTCAGGGCATATGTTAGCCTTCAGTTTTAGTGAGGAGTAAGGAACTAAATCCAGCGAAAACTTACGTGAAAACAACCTGAGGGAAAGCTGTAGACTGTGAGTCAAGATGGGGAATGGCAAATCTATAGCTGGTGATCAGAGAGCAGTTCCTACACAAGAGACCCATGTGTGGTACAGAACATTTATGACGGAATATCCATCCGGCCTGCAAACACTACATGAATTTAAGACACTTTTGGGTCTGCAAGGTCTGAATCAGAAGGCCAATAAACATATTGATCAAGTTTATAATACCTTTGACACGAACCAGGTAAGGTTTTTTACTTTTCAATTTCATTGGAAAATGCTATGGTTCTGCACTCTTTCCTTTTTTCCCTATAAAATAGCCTTAAGTAAAATGTGTGCATCCCACTGAATAGAGAGGTCTTCAGACAACTCACAGCTTGTAGGTAAGTGAGTCATTAAACACTTTTAGTACTGAAGGCATGAAAATAATTGGGAACTAGCCTCTCCCACCCTAGGAAGTGTTCTGCATGTAGGGAGTTATTTTAAAACCAAATTAAATCTCGGCATGGAACTCTAATGCTATCATTTAAATAAATCTAATAAGTACAGATTGATTTACAAAGACTGTTTTCGAAGTATTTAATGCATTGGTGACATTTTATAGAAATTACAGGACTCTGCTTTTAAAAGTGATTGCATCTAGATTGGCAGATGTAGTCAATACAAATTAGCCAACATGTCGTCTGTACTCAAATCAAAAGTTAGAATGCTTCATATTACTCTTTTCCCCATAGTTGACCAATTTAGTTTGGGGAAAATGGAAACTTAACAGTTTTAAATTCAGACAAATTTTTGTTTCTAAAGATTGTTACTCAACTATTGTCTTGAATTTATTCATTTCTGAGAAGCTCTAGTGCATTTAATTTCATTTCTTGAAAAAATAGAGAAAAGAAGATATGGAATTGAAAAAAAAAAAAGAGAGAGAGACAAAAAAGCAACAACCTGAAATATCAGGTTCAGGTTCTGCCTGCTTTTACTTGTTTATTTTGGTTATTTTACTGTGGATTTGTATATTTCAGAATGTGTAGATGTTGATTAGAATAAAAAGGAACAGAGAAAATGCTAATAGAAACGACTTTAGAAGGCCATCCAACTGATAATAGAAGAGAAAAAAGGAGAAGTAAACTCAATAAAATTTTTAAAAAACTGGTTGTTCGATAGGATGTTTAGAATTTAGCACAGTCCTTTAAACCAAGAAGCAGGTGACTTAAAAGGAGATAACAGGCAGGAACTTGGGAAAATTAAACCTGTGCAAAATTAACAGTTTTTTTTTTTTTTTTTTTTTTTTTTTTTTGAGACGGAGTCTCACTCTGTCGCCCAGGCTGGAGTGCAGTGGCCGGATCTCAGCTCACTGCAAGCTCCGCCTCCCAGGTTTACGCCATTCTCCTGCCTCAGCTTCCCGAGTAACTGGGACCACAGGCGCCCGCCACCTCGCCCGGCTAGTTTTTTGTATTTTTTAGTAGAGACGGGGTTTCACCATGTTAGCCAGGATGGTCTCGATCTCCTGACCTCGTGATCCGCCTGTCTCGGCCTCCCAAAGTGCTGGGACTACAGGCTTGAGCCACCGCTCCTGGCCAATTAACAGCTATTTTAATCCTTGTAGCAATGTCAGGAACAGATTTCTTTAGGACATTATGTTATGATCTTTTGTGCTTTGTTACCAAACATAGTTAAGCACTGCCTGTTCAGCGTGACAGTGCTTTCCTCCTCATAAATTTTACTTAGTGTCGATGCAAGCAAAAGGCAATCTTCAAGGAACTGACAAATCAGTGGGAAAATGTGACAGATTCCGCTTTTGTTATTAATCCTGAAATGTGTTCCAGATACTATAAGCATGCTGCCATGTTGTCTTTATTTGCCTCTGCCTGTGTATGTGTCTCTCAGCTCTCAATCTCACTTGTCTGTTTCTTTCTCTCTGTCATTCTCTGTGCTTCACTCTTTCAATATTCACTCTTGCTTCAATATCAAGATGAAAAGTCTGTTGCTCTAGACATCAGCTTCTTAGGCTCCGAGTACTCCTGAGAGGTTAGAAAATGAGCTATCATCGAGTTTTACAGTTATTCTCCAAAGGCGTTGATGTCATATCCCATGCCAGCAGTTTGGTTGCTAGCCCAGTATTTGTGAACATTGTACATGTCAGTGGTTCACATGCAAGAACAGGAACATGCGGAAAGGAGTGCTGGGTGGAAGCAAGGATCTGCTGCCAGATGAAGCAAACTGGCAAGGAAGCAGGGGCAATGTCCAGACAGGTGTGTGTGTCCTCAGTGTGAGAGCCCTCTCAGTGTCCACCACAGGAATGGCCCGACCCATCCCAGGAGCTTAATTTAGATGGCTTGGAAGTTCTGCTGCTATTCATCAAAGACATTTTATGTTTGCTTAGGAAGGAACTGAGCCTAAGCAGTAATGACAAATGCCGCAAAAGGTGTGGGGAATCTCAACATAAAATCAGGTGGTAAAATGACAAGAGTAAGGATTGTTCATTATCAAGTGATATTAAGAAATGATGTGCAATTATGCACAGAAAAAGTCGTATATTTAATTAGATGAATTGATAAAACTAGCATCTGTCCAGAATCCCCAAAGATTTACTATTTCTATGCAACTTCTCTGCAGTTTTCTTTTTTTGCTTTGTGTTTTTATAAGTTCGACTTTATTTTAAAAATTTTTTTTTAATGAATTTTATTGTGTATGTCTAAGGTATACAACATGTTATAGGATACATATGGATAGGAAAAAATGTTACTGTACTGAAGCAAATTAACATATCCATCATCTCACATAGTTACCCATTTTTTTGGGGGGGATCTTTGTGGCAAGAGCAGTAAAATCTACCCATTTAGCATGAGTTGCATATAAGTACAATTTTGTTACTGTAGTCCTCGTGGTGTGTAATCAATCTCCAGACTTGTTCCTCCTACATATCTGCTACTTTTATCTTCTGACCTACATCTCCCCATTTCCTCTTCTCCTACCCTACTCCTCGTAACCACTCTATTTGATTTTTTAGATTCCACATGTAAATGAGATCATGCAATATTTTTCTTTTTCTTTTATGTGCAATAGATGGAAATTATTTTAAAATGCATGTCATACTTTTCTACCTCCTCAAAGTGCTGGTAAAGCACTTTCTTGATATATCAGGGTCATTATTATGAACAGCAGTTGTTACATTCTGTGTAATACCATGGGACACCCATTCCCATTGAAGTTTCTGGAGCTGTTTCCTAATGTTAAAAGCCCTGAAAATTTGTGCTTTTATCATTGTGTTTGCTTTTTCTTGTTGTTCTGTCTTTTCTCCTGCTGTCAAACTCACATTTCACAGCTTTCTTATTATAATATTAATGAGCTTTTGATTTTTAATGTGCCGTTTCTAACCTGGCTTTGGATTGTATTTAAGCTAAGCAACCCTATTAGGATAGTGCTTAAAATAAAAGTAAATACATTCTGAGATTTAGAGAATAAAATTTATAATAATATTTTTTAGCTAATCACACAGCATGGTGGGTTTCTCCTTGGCATTCAATAACAATAACACTTTCTGAGTTCAAGGATGTGGGGAAAGAGAGCTTACACACTGCTGGTGGGAATGTAAACTAGTACAGCTATTATGGAGAACAGTATGCAGGTTCCTCACAAAATTAAAAATAGATCTACCATATGAACCAGAAATCTCACTTCTGGGTATATATCTAAAGGAAATGAAATCAATATGTTGAAAGGTTATCTGCACTCCCATGTTTGTTGCAGCACTATTCACAACCGACAAAATTTGGAATCAACCCAAGTATTATCCATCAGCAAATGGATGGATTAAGAAACTGTGCTGTGTATATGCAATGGAATACTATTCAGCCTTAAAAAACAAGGAAATCTTGTCATTTCCACAATATAGATGAACCTGGAGGACATTATGCTTGGTGAAATAAGCCAGACACAGAAAGACAAGTAAGGCGTAATCAACCTCACTGATAACGTGGAGCCTAAGAAAGTCAAGCTCACAGAAGCAAAGAGTAGAATGGCTGTTGCCAAGGACTGGGGTTGATGGGGCAGAGGAGTAATAGGGAGATGTTTGTCAAAGGGTAGAAACTTTTAGTTATGCAGGATGAGTAAGTTCTGGGCATCTTGTACAGCATGGTGACTACAGTTAATAAAATGTTTCATACTTGAAAATTGCTAAGAAAATCTTAGCTATTCTCACCACAAAAGAGATAAGTATGTGATAAGGTGATGGATATGGTAATTAGCTTCATTTAATCATTTCACATTGTATACACATATAAAAATAGCATATTGTGTACCATAAATATATATACTTTTTATTTGTCAACTATTCCTTAATAAAGCCGGAAAACCCACCTTTTGAGTGGTTATGATGTGCCTGACACTGTTCTAGGTGCACTGAATAGATGAACACATTCAACCATCACAATGGTAATGGAACCTATTTTATAGTAATGGCCATGGCCTTGGCACCTCAGACCTTTGGGTCTTTAGAATTCAAATTGTGCTTGCCCTGAGTCCATGCTGCCTGGGCTTAGACTACTGCCAATGATTGAGTGCAACAAAAATACTAAGGCTGGGTTATTCCTAACAGACAGGAGAGTCCTCTGTCTACAGGCTTTGGCTCAGGGATTCCCTGGCAGCTTTGCTGGACCTTGGGTTGCAGGATTGCTTAGGACACTTCTACCAACCTTCCCTCCCTCTCTTCACCTGGATCAGATTAACATCATGGTCTGACAGCTGGCTCAGCTGTTACAGACTCCCTCCCTGTTTCCTTCCACACATGCATTTCTCCAAGTAAAATCCTTAAATTGAGTTGAATAGGTCTACTATCCCATTAAGACTTTCAGAAAAAGAGGCCAGAAAAAATAGAAGATTATGACAAAAGAAATCAGAAAAAATGGTCACTGCGGTGGCTCATGCCTGTAATCCCAGCACTTTGGGAGGTCGAGGCAGGCAAATCACTTGAGGTCAGGAGTTCGAGACCAGCCTGGCCAACATGATAAAACCCCATCTCTTTTTAAAAACACAAAAATTAGCTGGGTGTGGTGGGGTGCACCTGTAATCCCAGCTCCTTGAGAGGGTGAGGCAGAAGAATTGCTTGAACCTGGGAGGTGGAGGTTGCAGTGAGTTGAGATTGCACCCTTGTACTCCAGCCTGGGCGACAGAGTGAGACTCTGTCTCAGGAAAAAATAAAAAAAAAAAAGGAAAAACCAGAAAAATTTCCCAGATCTATTAGACACAAGTTTCACAAGGCCCAGCATAATGTGCAGAAAGACGTCAACATACAGCATGTTCTGAGAAATTTTATAAGAAGGGTAAAGAGAAAATCCTAAAGTCTTCAAGAAAGGAAAGAAAACAGAAATAGAAACCAAAATAGCATTGAGCTTCTTAACACCAACACCAGAAGCTAAAAGTGGAAAAAAAAAAACCTTCCAAAATTCTCAGAGGAAATTACCGAGCCAAATCAAACATGAAGAGAGAATAAAGACATGCAAAGACTAGAAAATTTATTTCACACTTACTTTTTTTAAAGGAAGCTCTGGAGTAGGTGCTCCATCAAAAATGAGGGTTTATTTGTTCTCACTGCTATAAAGAACTGAGAGTCGGTAATTTATAAAGAAAAGAGGTTTAATTGGCTTACAGTTCTGCAAGCTGCACAGGAGACATGGCTGGGGAGGCCTCAGGAAACTTACAATCATGATAGAAGGGTGAAGCACGTCTTTACCTGGTGGCAGGAGAGAGAGGGTGGAGGGGAAAGTGCTACACACTTTTAAACAACCAGATCTCGTGAGAACTCACTCACTATTGCGAGAACAGCAAGGGGAAAAGTGCCCCGTGATCCAATCACCTCCCACCAGGTCCCTCCCGCAACATTGTAATTGAAGATTACAATTCAACATGAGATTTGGGTGGGGACACAGAGCCAACCCATATCAGAGGACATATATCAACAAACAGGGAAAGAGGAATCCAACATAGGAAATCAGGTAAGGGCAGTCTCAGGATCATAGAACAGGAAAGTCCAGATCAACAGCTATATGCCGAAAACCCATTCAGCTGCTAATCCCAATTGAGAAGGAAAAAGGGGGACCCTGGGAGGAAGACCTTAAAAATGACATTGATGAATCAGCTACTATGTTTGCGGATTTCAAAAGCAATATTAAATTGTTAATAGATATTTAACAAATCTGATGCTGCATTTGACTAAAAATAACAAGGCTAAGTACAAGAAAAACTACCAAAATTTAAAATGAAATACCTTAAATATATTTATTATGAAAATTTTCCACATACAAAAGTAGAATAGCTCTCATAGACCCATCACTCAGCTTTAGCAATTATAAAAATTTTGCCATTGTTTCATTTGTCCTCCTACATGTTTTCTGTTTTTTTAAAAGAAAAAATATTCCAACATTATGTAATCTGTCCTAAAAATATTTATTATTCATCTATACCAATAAGGACATGTTTAAAACATAAGTACTATGCCATTAGCATACCTAAAAATAACAGTAATCCTATCTTAAACTTTAAATTGACAAATAATAATGGTATATATTTATGGGGTACAATGCTATAGTATGATATACAGTTGACCCTTGAACAACACAGGTTTGAACTGTGAGGGTCCACTTACTCACAGATTTTCTTCCTTTTCTGTCACCCCTGAGATGGCAAAACCAACCCTTCCTCTTCCTCCTCCTCAGCCTACTCAAATGTGAGGATATCCTGATGAGGATGAAAACCTTTATCATGTTGCACTTCTACTTAAAGAATAGTAAATGTATTTTCTCTTCCTTCATAACATTTTATTTTCTCTAGCTTTATTGTAAGAATACATTATACAGTACACATAACATAGAAACTACTTAGTCAACTGTTTCTGTTATAGGTAAGGCTTCCAAGCAATAGCAGGCTATTAGTAGTTAATACATTGTGAAATGATTAACTCAAGCTAATTAAAATATCCATCATCTCACATACTTATCATTTCTTTGTGGTGAGAACACTTAAAATCTACTCTTTCAGTGATTTTGAAATACACATTATTATTAACTAATAATTACCAATATCATCTACTACCCAGTCTATGGACAAATTTTCCTGATTGTTTCAAGCATACATTTTTTTTTTTTTTTTTTTTTTTTTTTTTTTTTTTTTTTTTTTTTTTTGAGACGGAGTCTCGCTCTGTCACCCAGGCTGGAGTGCAGTGGCCGGATCTCAGCTCACTGCAAGCTCCGCCCCCCCGGGTTTACGCCATTCTCCTGCCTCAGCCTCCCGAGTAGCTGGGA